>NW_015171518.1:16425-44321 GCF_001447785.1 Gekko japonicus
ATTAGAACATTAGGGGGGGGGACTTCTAACTGGCTCTGTCAGTAAAAGGGTGGGGGAAGGGCCCTTTCCTGGCCTCTTTTGGCCTTTGAGGGAGGGAGAGAACCTTGGGGCCAGGCCTGACAACAGTTGCCAGTGCCAGTCTAGGGAATTTCTAGAGGTTTCATGGTAGCCTCTCTGGAGGGCAGGATCTGGGGAAGGGAGAGGCCTCGGCTGGATATAATGCCACAGAGTCTACCCTCCAAAGCAGCCATTTTCTCCAGGGAGACAGATCTCTGCTATCTAGAGTTCACTCTCCAGGCCCCACTTGGAGGTTAGGTAAACACAGAAAACACCGTGTTGAAATAATACACACAATATTCACATGCACTTATACCTAAATATATTTGATTTATATACACAACATCAACTCTAGTGTATTGTAAACACTTTCAAACTACAACATCAACATTTCAAACACTTTCAAACTAAATTACATAACATGAAGAGTCCATAATCGCAGAAACCCACTCCAGTATAAACTGTCTTCTTCCTGATGGAGGATAGATACCAATGTACAGCAATGTGTACTAAACAATGCAGCAACCTATTATACATTTCCCAAGTGATGATCCATCAGGCAAAGCTAGCAGGCAGCTTGTATTTCTCACTGTGATGATTCAGCTTAGCCAGCAAGCCTAGTAGATGTATTTTCCCATGAGGTGATTCAGCTAGCAAGCAAGCCTAGCAACACGCCTCCCGGGCATAACCTGCATGTTTCGAACAAATCTTTGGGCATATAAACTTTCCTGGAACCACAGCTCTTGAATTTACCCCTGCATAAGTCAGATAATGTAAAAATGGTTGTTCTGGTTCTCCCTCCAAAGCAGCCATTTTCTCCAGGGAGACAGATCTCTGCTATCTATAGTTAACTCTCCAGGCCCCACTTGGAGGTTGCCAACCCTAGGCCTGGCAGCAGTCTAGGGTTGCCAGGTCCCCCCTGGGCACTGGCAGGGGATGGGGGGGTGGAAGGGTTGCCAGATCCAGGTCAGGAAACTCCTGGAGATTTGGGGGTGGAGCCTGGGGAGGACAGGGACCTCAGTGGAGTATAATGCCCTAGAGTCCACCCTTTTCCAGGGGAAGTTATCTCAGTAGTCTGGAGCTGAGCAGTAATTCCAAGGGATCCCCAGATCCCACCTGGAGGCTGGCATCCCTAGGCAGCATCCTCTGTGTGACTTGATACCACCTGATTTACATGACTCAACTTGGCCTGGCTGCTTGCTGCTGTTCAGCAGCCACCCTATGAAAGCCAGTGCGGTGCAGCAGTTAGAGCTTCAGAGTAGGCTCTGCAAGACCCAGGTTCAGATCCCCATCTTGCAGTGGAAGCTGACTGGGTGATTTTGGACCAGTCACATACTTTCAACCTAACCAACCTCACAGGGTTGTTGTGCAGATAAAAATGAGGTGAGAATAATGTAAGCTGCTTTGGTCCCCACTGTGGATAAAGACTATAATTTTCCTTGGTAGAGGCTGTGGGGGAGGGGCGTGGAGACAAGAAGCTGAAGGCAGATAAAAGCAGATAAAGGTAGGTTGGCTGTGGGTGGGAAGGAAATAGGGTTGTCAACTCCAGGTTGGGAAATTTCTGGATATTTGAGGGGGGGGTTTGAGGAGGGGAGGAACTTCAGACCGGTATAATGCCATAGACCACCCTCCATGAGAACTGCCATTGCCAGCCTCTGGGTGAGGGCTGGAGATCACCCAGAATTACAACTGTTGTCCAGGTGACAGGGATCAGTTCCCCTGGATAAAATGGCTGCTTTGGAGGGTTGAGTCTATGGCATTATACCCTACTGAGGCTGCTTGCTTCCCCAAGCCTCACTGTTCCGAAGCTCCACCCCAAGAAGAGAGAAAGAGTGTGAGACGGGTAGTGGTAGAGGGGAGGAAGCAAAGGTGTGAGGAATGGGATGACCATCCCGCAAGTTTCTTGCACGTCTCCACTTGTATTTCTCTAATTACATGGGAACTCAGGGTTGTCAATTAGTTAAGTGGAACTTCTATGTTCAGAAGCAGTACCACTGAATACTAGTGACCGGGGAATCAACAGAAAGGGAATTTATTGCATTCTTGAAATTTTATGAAGTTCCTAGTGGCATCTGACCAGTCACTGTGGGAAATAATGGAATGCTATATTAGATTATCCTTTGGTTGCAATCGAACAGGAAGCTCCATATCATCTAAGGCAAGGCTTCAAACAAATTACATTTTTGCATAGATTAACAAGGTGTAACTCTTTGTTCCTAACAGCAGAGAGCTGTGTGCTTTCTTCAGAGTGTGAGAGCAACCACGATTTGTGACCCCTTTCTCCTTAAAAAAGAGCTGTTTCATATAAAAGTTACATTACCACTCTTTCAGTATATGATCTATAAAATAAGCTTTTAAAATACATTCTGAACTTCAGAAAATATCCTGTACCTTCAATCCACTGCACTCTTTTAAATTTTTGTTTTAAAGCATATGTTTGTCTTTTCTTATGACAGCATAATTCTTCAAAGAATTCAAGAGAGCCTCAATGTGGAAGGTTTAAACTTTAAATTAAGTTCAGGTTTTGGCCAGCACAGCCATTTAGGCATTTAAGTATGAAAGGCTGACAAAAGACAGCTCAGACAACATGAAAGAACAATACATTACCAGAGGCTGATTCCTCATCTTGCTGCAACTTCCAACTGTCTTACAGTGCTCATCTCCTCATCTATAGACCTTTAAGGGAATTATACAGGTTTATTTTTTTAAAAAAATGCAGGCTGCTTTTATGGGCAAAAAAAAAATGTATAATGCAAGCTAAACTAGAGGGTCATAGAAGTATACCACCCACCAAACTGGGGGGGGGGGGATGCAAAGATCCTAAGAATATACTGTGATTAACTGAAATTGTGCCCTATTTCTCCCCCATGTTTGATGCACTGTGAAAATTAATTTAAAATAACAGTTTTTAAAACGTCGTAGATACTAAAGCAGCTACATATCTTTTAACATGGCGCCCTAGCTGTGCAATCATAAGCAGAGTTACACCTATTTAAACCCATTGATTTCAAGGGACTTAAAAGGGTATAACTCTGCGTACGTTTGCCCTGCAAATAGTTCCAGGCTCCCAAATCAGTCAGGCTCCCAAATCAGTGCCCCCCTTCAGTCCCATGAGACCCTTGGGAATTCCCTGTGCCACTGATGGACACAGGGACACAGAAGACTGTACAGGACAAAGAAGGTAGGAAAATTGCTCTGTATCTTACACTGCATAGGATCCAAATCATTATTTATTATTTGTTTATTTATTTGTTTAATTTGTATCCCACCCTCCCCACCAAGGCAGGCTCAGGGCACCTCACAGAAAGTGTGTGTGTGTGTGTGTGTGTATACATACATATACATACCCACATATGTAAAACAGCAAAATAGTTAAAACCAGAGGTCATTTCGGGGGGGAACGCGGGGGATCGCAGTTCCCTCGGGTGAGGTATGGGGGCGGGGCACATGACGAAGCCCCACCCCCTGCTTCCGGCCGCCCCGCTTCCGGCCCTCATTCAGCCAGGAGGAGGCAGGAGAAGAGGGAGGGTAAGTTGCTTCCTCCCTGCCTCTCCCCACCCCTACCTGCCTGGGGCCAGGGAGGGCCTTCGCGGGGCTTCCTTGCACTCCCACCGGCCTTGCAGGTCCACCGCTGGGCCCCTCATGGGGCTCGGCAGTGGAGCTGCAAGGCCAGCGGCGGCCGGGACCATTGGGGGCGGGGTGTGTGGCCTTATGACACACTTCCGGTGATGTCAGGGGGTGTGGCATATGCTAATGAGTTATGCTAATGAGTTCCCCTAGCTCTTTTTCTATGAAACGACCCCTGGTTAAAACCAATATTTCAATAGGTAAAATCACAACATATAAAATCATATAAGTGCCAGTAAACATAAATATCAATAAATATTGATAAATATTAGTAAGTATTTATGTGATGCTCCTGCCAACCTAGCAGTTCGAAAGCAAGAAATTGCAACTTTACCTTTATTTATGTGATTATTATATGTGAAGGAATGGTTCAAAGGCAAGTATAAGAATTATTGATAGGGCCACAAGGTTAAGGGTGTATTTGCACCAGTAGCCTTTATTAAGTGGCTCAATAATAGTAGCTAGTATTTGTTTATCACTATAAATATCTATCCACATGCCTTATGAGCTTCCAGCCTCATACTTTGGAAGTGACAGTATCTGTGATCTCATAATGTGTGAACTGGGCAATGTATGGATGTTCCATGTGTATAGAGTTTCCATTCAAGCAAACAAATCTCCATGTTTCCCAAATCACATAGTGCAGGATTGTACATGTCAGATGCATTACAGGGGCCCATGTACTCCCGGTATGCATGACTGGTGGGCTCCCCTGTTGTATAAATGGAACTGCACTGTAACATCTGCCGAGGACTATATCATCATAGCAATCCTTACAGTAGTTCTGCAACACAGGCCAATATAAGAACACCTGTACAGCAGGTAGGATACAGATACTGAGAGAGAGTAGCTGGCATAAGACCATTCTAGTGAGTTCACCACTGAGATGGGACTGGGGTAGCAGCTCATTTTCCTAGCCATTATGTTCATGTAACACCCAAAAGCTGTTAAAGAGGTCCAGTGAAGAATGCATATTATAATCTTGGCACCTTTGCTAAGGACCAAATAGTCAAGTCTCACATTAGAATCTTGGCTGTTGCCAAAAATAAGACACCAAGAATTTATTCCTCCCCCTCCTCCTTTGCAGCTTGCAAAAGCCCTTCATGTCATGACAGTCCACATTTCTCCACCATCTTCTATGAACAGCCAGTGATGCCAGTGCTGCCTTCTCCTCCTCTTTCAGCGGTGCTCAGGGGGCTGAATTATTCCCCACAATTGACCCCATAAGCTGTGGCTAGTATCATAGGAAATTACAGCGAGGTCCAGCTTTCATGGAGAGTTCAAAACATAAGAAGCATAAGAAAATAAAATAGCCTTTGCCTGGTATCCAAATTATAGCAATGTAGATGTGAAACAAGCCTCCCTGGACAAAGACATCTGATGAAGAGAGCTGTGTTTATGCTACAATAAAATTTGTTAGTTGTAAAGGTGCTACTCAGCTTTTTACTATTTCCCTGGTCAAAGGTTTTCCAAGGCTGCGATCACACACACAAAATAATCCACTTTCAATCCACTTTTGAATGGGATTTTGCCAGTTCACACAGTAAAAATCCAGTTGGAAAGTGCCCATAGATGTTGTGCCACTATAGAGAAAGCCCCATATATAAACTGCACTCACCCATCTCATCTACAAGTCAAAGGAAAGGACCAGAGAAAAGCCTTCTGTGGTGATGATGATGAGAGTTATTGGCCATTCAAAAAAAAAGAAAAAAATATTAGGAAAATCCCTTTCCTCAACATCCTCCTCCCATCAACCAGCCTGTACAATCTTCTTGGCTTCTTTACTGACTGTCTGCTCAGGAAACACTGAATTTCCCACAGTTGTCAAACAACACATTCAAGGCTCAAGCAAAAGCAGCTCGTGTTAAAAGAAGTTTTCCCCCAATAAAAGAAAAAGCTCAACTGTGAAGACCCTTGAAGGGAATGCAACACCTCAGTGGTAGTATCTTTGATCTGCAATTGGTACCTCTAACAGAAATACACTTGACACTTTAAATATTGATGAGATATTTGCAGAGCTGCCATTAGAAGCCAGGGCTTTGCTTTCTACCAGAAGAAAAATATGAGCTTCAAAGACACTGCAGGGGTCCCGATCTCTAGAGTCTTTAAAGCACCTGAAAGTATATCAAACCAAGGGAAGGGAGTTCACCCTGTGTTAGTTTGATATGCTGTACCAACAGTTGTTACACATGGTTGTTTGGAAAAAAATGCAAGTGCCATGACTTCTTGTGTAGTATTAGCCTTGTTCTAACAAACGCAATGATGTTGATAAAAGAAATGGTGCTTATACTTACTCAGAGTACATTAACTGTTCCTATTTGTACTACAAATATGTCAGCATATATTTCCATTGACTAGTAGTACATGGCTGTGCCTTACATGTTAGAAATGCTTTTTGTTCTGAGTAGATAACAAATGAATAAGGTAACACGCTACGGATTATGTTCCCCTTAGTGCAAACCCCCACCACCACCACTTTCTCAGTAAACAATAGAAGGTGAAATCTAGCAACACATTGGCCAAGTTCAGACTGGCAGTTTGGCCCAGCAGCCACACATTTCAGGAGTGTTTCAGTAGTGGATTAAAGGGGTGGGTTCACACAGGCACATCTTTCAGGCGTCCCCCCAGCCGTACTCAAGCCGTCTTGTGCCGCTTCCCTCCAGAGTTTAAAAAGTACCAGGTGAAAGTGGTAGCAAACCATGTGTAGAGCGGGTTGATTACGGTTCCCTGAGTGTGAACGCAAGTGCTGCTAAGGCGGGAACAACCCACAGTCGTTAATAAGAGGCACTGGCTGTTTTCACGGCAGGTGCCTATGTATAGGCACATGCAGCAGAGCGCAGGAACAGCCGCTAACAGCCCGCCAGGGGTGGGCCAACAGGGCGAACGCTCCCTTGTGCTTCCTCCATGGTATCCTCCCACTTCATTCGCTGCAGTGTGAACGGGAATACCACGACCAAGCCATTCCAGGTCTGTTCCGGGTCTTCTTTGCCATGACTCCCTAGCACTTCAAATTGCCAGTCTGAATTCAGCCACTGTATGCGAGAGGAATAAATGTCAGCACCAATAAAGCATTTGGTTGAGTTTTCATATCATCCCTTGATCCATCTTTTATCATTATTGGGGAAACTGATAGTGCGAGTGTAAGAAAACCAGCATACTCTTCATAGCAATCACCATGTGAGGGTCTTGTTGGGAAAATTTAACCACTGACTTTTTGCCTGGTGCAAGATCTAGGATCAGAAAAATAGACACCTTGATAAATTAGGGCTGCATGACTAAGAATGCTTACCTGGAAATATGCCCCAATGAATAAAATAAGTCTTACTTCTGAGGAAACATAGATGGAATTTTACTGCAACACAGTACTTTTCAGCTGAACAGTGTAGTAATAACCCTGAAGAAATCTCCCATGCACAGCAGGAGTTTGCAGCTCTCATGGATGAAATCCTTCTATGAACAAATGGGCACATGTGGGTCTACCCCATTCTTTGGTTTTGTTGTTGTTGTTCAGTCGCACAGTCGAGTCCGACTCTTCGCGACCCCATGGACAATCTCCCGCCAGGCTCTCCTGTCTTCCGCCGTCCTCCGAAGTTGGCTCAATTTCATGTTCGTTGCATCGCTGACACTGTCTAACCATCTCATCCTTTGCCGTCCCCGTCTTCTTTGACCTTCAATCTTTCCCAGCATCAGGGTCTTTTCCAGTGAGTGCTCCCTTCTCATTTGGTGGCCAAAGTATTTGAGCTTCAGTTTCATTATCTGGCCTTCCAGGGAACAGTCAGGGTTGATTTCTTTGAGGATTGACTGATTTGTTCTTCTTGCAGTCCAAGGGACTCTCAAGAGTCTTCTCCAGCACCATAGTTCAAAAGAATCTATTCTTCGGCGCTCGGCCTTCCTTATAGTCCAACTCTCACAGCCATACATGACTACTGGGAATACCATTGCTTTGACCATGCGGACTTTTGTTGGCAGGGTGATGTCTCTACTTTTTATCATGCTGTTTAGGTTCGCCATCGCTTTCCTCCCAAGGAGCAGGCGTCTTTTAATTTCATGGCTGCAGTCACAGTCTGCGGTGATCTGGGATCCCAGGAACGTGAAGTCTGTCACTACTTCCACAGCTTCCCCTTCTATTTGCCAAGGAGTGATGGGGCCGGATGCCATGATCTTAGTTTTTTTGATGTTGAGCTTCAAGCCCACTTTTGCGCTCTCCTCTTTTACTCTGAGCAAGAGGCTCTTTAGATCCTTTTCACTTTCAGCCATTAGAGTGGTATCATCTGCATATCTGAGGTTGTTGATCTTTTCCCCAGCAATCTTAATTCCCGCTTGTGATTCATCCAGGCCAGCATTTCGCATGATGTACTCTGCATATATATTAAATAAGCAAGGCGACAATATACATCCTTGTCGTACTCCTTTTCCTATGCTGAACCAATCAGTTGTTCCATATCCGGTTCTAACTGTCGCTTCTTGGCCCTTATACAGGTTTCTCAAGAGACATGTGAGGTGGTCTGGTACTCCCATCTCTTTAAGGACCTGCCATAGTTTGTTGTGATCCACACAGTCAAAAGCTTTAGCATAGTCAATGAAGCAGAAGTAGATATTTTTCTGGTACTCTCTTGCTTTCTCCATAATCCAGCGAATGTTGGCAATTTGATCTCTAGTTCCTCTACCTCTTCGAAACCCAGCTTGTACTTCTGGTAGTTCTCTATCCACGTACTGTTGAAGCCTAGCTTGTAGGATCTTGAGCATGACCTTGCTAGCGTGTGATATGAGTGCAATTGTGCGATAGTTTGAACATTCCTTGGCATTGCCCTTCTTTGGGATTGGAATGTATACTGACCTTTTCCAATCCTGTGGCCACTGTTGCGTTTTCCAAATTTGCTGGCAAATGGAGTGCAGCACTTTAACAGCATCATCTTCTAAGACTTTGAATAGCTCAGCTGGAATACCATCACCTCCACTAGCTTTGTTGTTAGCAATGCTTTCTAAGGCCCATTTAACTTCACATTCCAGGATGTCTGGCTCGAGGTCAGTGATTATACCGTCGTGGTTGTCAAGGACATCGAGGTCTTTCTTGTATAGTTCTTCTGTGTATTCTTGCCATCTTTTCCTAATCTCTTCTGCTTCTGTTAGGTCCCTACCGTTTTTGTCCTTTATCATGGCCAGCTTTGCATGGAACGCTCCCTTGATTTCTCCAACTTTCTTGAAGAGATCTCTAGTCCTTCCCATTCTATTGTTTTCTTCTATTACTTTGCACTGTTCATTCAGGAAGGCCTCCTTATCTCTCCTTGCTGTTCTCTGGAAATCTGCGTTCAGTTGGGTAAATCTTTCCTTTTCGCCTTTGCCTTTCGCTTTCCTTCTTTCCTCTGCTATTTGTAAAGCCTCATCAGAAAGCCACTTTGCTTTCTTACATTTCTTTTTCTTTGGGATGGTGGTGATTGCTGCCTCCTGTACGATGTCACGAACCTCTGTCCATAGTTCTTCAGGCACTCTATCTATCAAATCCAGACCCTTGAATCTATTCTTCACCTCTACTGTATATTCATCAGGGATGCGATCTAGGTCAAACCTGAATGGCCTCGTGGTTTTCCCAATTTTCTTCAGTTTAAGTCTGAATTTTGCAATGAGTAGCTCATGATCTGAACCACAGTCAGCTCCAGGTCTTGTTTTTACTGACTGGATAGAGCTTCTCCATCTTTGACTGCAAATTATATAGTCAATCTGATTTCGGTGTTGCCCATCTGGTGATGTCCATGTGTAGAGTCGCCTCTTAGGTTGTTGGAAAAGGGTGTTCGCTATGACCAGTGTGTTCTCTTGACAAAACTCTGTTAACCTTTGCCCTGCTTCATTTTGCTTTCCAAGGCCAAACTTGTCTGTTATTCCAGTTACCTTTTGACTTCCTACTTTAGCATTCCAGTCCCCTATGATGATGAGGACATCATTTTTTGGTGTTAGTTCTAGGAGGTGTTGTAGGTCTTCATAGAACCGGTCCACTTCAGCCTCTTCTGCATCAGTGGTTGGGGCATACACTTGAATTACTGTGATGTTGAATGGTTTGCCTTGGAATCGGACAGAAATCATTCTGTCATTTTTGAGATTGTATCCCAGTACTGCCTTTTGCACTCTCTTGTTGACTATAAAGGCCACACCATTTTTTCTACGAGATTCCTGGCCACAGTAGTAGATATAATGGTCTTCTGAGTTAAATTCGCCCATTCCTGTCCACTTTAGTTCACTGATTCCTAGGATATCGATGTTCAGTCTTGCCATCTCATTTTTGACCACGTCAAGCTTACCTTGATTCATAGATCTTACATTCCAGGTTCCTATGTAGTATTGTTCTTTGCAGCATTGTATTGGTTTACAGCCCATGAAATATCAACGTTTTCAACATTATTTCTGCATCAACAAATAGTCATGTATATTAGACACATAAAGTATAGATGCAGTAAATTGTACAAAAGAAAGGATACCAGCAACAAAAATGGGAGGACTGAAGCCACTAGAGAGGAGTCAGCTCCCTCCCAAATTTACGTACAATATGCAACTGCCTGCTCTTCTCTCAGTTTCTTACTTCTGTCTTCTGTCTGATATAATGCTGCTTGATCCTTCCTCCTGGTAGCCTTCTCTCCTCTCCATTTCTTCCATACCAACCCTGCTAGACTTTTCCTGCCATTTAATGTTGTTATCAAGTTCTTTATTCTTTCTCTGATTGTGCTGGTGGTTCTCATACTGATTTTCTGTATTGGCAGCTCGATTTGAGTCCAGTAGCACCTTAGAGACCAACAAGAAGTTGGGGGTATAAGCTTTGAACCTTGAAAGCTTATAACCAAAAATTCTTGTTGGACTCTTAGGGGCTACTGGACTTGAATCAAGCTGTTCTACTGCAGACCAACATGGCTACCCTCTGGAATGATCTATGTTGGAAGAAACTGATGCTAAATGACACACGGGCTGAGAACAGACTGGCAGTATGAAGTGTGAGGGAGGCAGGGCAAAAAGACCCAGACCAAGTTGTGCCAGGGATTCCCAGTCACACTGCACCTACTGATGTGGGAGCATACCGGGGAGGAGGCACAAGGGAGTGTTCGCATTGTTGGGCCACACCTGGTGGAGGCGCGGCTGTAAGTGGCTTTATTTTCATTCTGGCGACATGGGCCTGTGCGCATAGGCGCAGCACCGCATCAGCAGTTGGGGCAGAATCCCATTGCCCCCACATTGGGCAGTAGAGAAGCACACATCTGGTCACATCACTGCTGCCTCTCCAGAGCAATCAACTGCACCTTCCTGGTGCCAGAGTGAGGCCATGAGGTCCGTCACCATGGATGCTGAGGACACAAGCCGCTCCAGCGCATATTGCGCATGGGCACTTATGCGCATCCCTGCCAGATCACATTATCAATGCAGCTTTTTTGCGGCTTTTAGCGTGCACAGTTCCAGGAAGCGGGATCAATGCACACTCCAGGATTTGCTCTGGCTTTCACCTGGTACTTTTTTAATGCGGTAGGGAAGTGTCATAGGACGGGTTGAGTATGGCTGGGGAACGCCTGACAGCTGTGGCTATGTGAACTGGCCCCTTTGTGAAACGGGCCTATATTGGGCCAAACTGCCAGTCTGAACTCAGCCATGATGTTGGCAGATCCATTGGACCCAGATACGGTTCAGTCACATAGGAAGTGAAGGCTAAGGGATCTGATTAAATGAATAAACATGGCATACAAATAAGGAATGTGAAATGCTCTCTTGGATTCATCTTAGCATCCTGGTCTTTTTCTCCCTAAGTTATGTTCTGACAGTAGGCATGAAATCAGCTATGAATAAGCACTATAAATAAGTGACAAAAAGAGCTGTGTTTCTCGAAAGTTTATGTTACAATAAAGTTTGTTAGTCTTAAAGGTGCTACTGGGCTTTTTACTATTTTGCTTGAAGAAAGGGTCTCCAGTGATATAACCAGCAGGCATGGGGAGAATTCTGCAACTCTGCATTCCTCACCCACATGTCTTGTTACACCAGATTTCCATTCACAACCCCTCTTCATTCCTGATTGCAGAAGATCCAGGTTTAAACACACAACAGCCCACCTCTGCTTTGCAATGCTCAGACATCTTACCCAGAAAGTTATCTTTAAAGTCCCAGCAGTGTAAGGCTGGCTGTAATGCGTCAAATATATTTTTGGATTCTATGGTAAACACAAAGTCTACTTTTTAGAAACAATTAATATTTGACTACAAACACAGTAGCCTCCAGATGGTAAAATAAAGGAACCGCAGTTCCTCCTAAATCTTATTCAGTATGGGTAGATTTAAATTTGGCATGCATTTGTCAAGCTCCAGGGGCAAGACCTTTGCTTCAATGGCACAGATGAGATTAATAAAGAAGATGGGATGACAGGGTATAGAGAGGATGGGGTACATACCCTTTTTATGAATAAGTGTGATGTCAGCATTACAGAATGCACTTCCACATCTTCTCTCAAAGGAGCTATTATGGTCATCCGATAATAAACACATCATTTGATGCTTAAATGGTAATTGTGTGTGTGACCAATAAACATCTGTTTCTAGACTTTTCCCCACTGAATCATATAAAGTTAAGGCTACAGAGAGAAAGATCTGTTCGGTCATTTGCTGAAGTACAAGTCCTCTGTTAATATCTTTTTGTCCCCACAGTTCACCATGGAGGCTGTTTCTCAGTCAGATTATAAAAGGCCCAAGTGTTGAAACATCCAGCTGTTCTATGATCACACTCGGTTGATTTGTTGTAACAGAACCCCCCCCCCCCGTGGTTTTACCCCAGTATTGTTAATTAAGTTCTTTTCTTCTGTTCTTTATTTGTACCTCTTCCCCCATTGTTGTTTTCTCCCTTCACATTACATATGGCTCACATAAGCCCCAATTGTTCCCCATCTATCAAAGTTAGAGGCTACATATTTATGTAGAATATCTTTCTCCTGCATCATTTCTATAGTACATGTAGTTATTAAAATCTAAAAGGAGGGCCCAGCATTATAAACCCCACTGGAAGTTTTGTCAGTGTTTTACTGCCAGGGCAGTCTAAGCCAAGATCAGGTACTAGATTTGGGACACTACTAAAAAAGATGCATTTTCCCCTATATATATATATATATATTGGGGGGAATGAGCTGCCTGTATGTTATCAAGTATGCACATGTCATACAGGTGTCATAAAACTGACAAGGCAACAGCATCATGGACAAGATGGGTCCTCAAAGTTATACTTAACCTTTGGGTGTATCCAGCCTAAAGTATCCTTAAAAGTCACCTAAAGCCCTTGTATGCTTCTAGTGATATCTTTTGTATTCTTATGGGAAAACCCAAGTAGGACCCCTCCTAAAGTACAATATGGCTAAGTGAACTCACTTAAAGTGAGCAATGCAGCTAATCCCTTTGCAGCTGAGGAACAGGAAAAGATTAGAAAGTATTTAGTGTCCATAAAATGTGGTTTTCAAACTTTCTATCTCTAGAGAACCCCATAATATATGTTAGCTGAAGAACCCTTCAGAATTTTCTGTGGAACTTCTGCTCATCACCAAGGATTCTGTGGCACATTCTAATCTAGGGAATACAGTCCACGTGACCTTCATAAGGCCTGTTTTTGGGCCTCCCCACTATGATTTCTAATCTGTTGATGTGTATTCTAAATGCATCAAATGCTTTCCAGAGGCTGTATGTAATAAAGGTGGTGTTGCTCACTATGACTAATCTTATCATTGAGAAATCTATGATAAACTCATAAGGAACTGCAAAGTCCTACAAAGCACAATTTGAAAACATTGATATACTCTGCATGAAGTCAGTGCAAACTCAATTCAAAAGTTTTGAAATTCCAGAAGTTCTATATCTATGTTACAAGATTAATCATAAGTCATAATGCAGCTAGCATGATGTAGTGATTAAGAGCGGCAGACTCTAAATTGGAGAACCAAGTTTGATTCCCCACTCCTCCACATGAAGCCTGATGGGCCATTCACAGTTCTCTCAGAATGACCTGGGGCCATTCACAGTTCTCCCAGAACTCTCTCAGTCCCACCTACCTCACAAGAAGAAGGGAAGGTAAGCCACTTTGGGACTTCTTAGGATAGAGAAAAGCAGGGCATAAAACCAACTCTTTTTCTTCTCTGTTGAGAACAAAATCTGAAATGTCATACTCTTAAAAAACAGTCGAACACATGAAGCTGCCTTCTACTGAATCAGATCATTAGTTCATCAAAGTCAGTATTGTCTGCTCAGACTAGCAGCCTTTCTCCACAGTCTCTGGCAGAGGTCTTTCATATCACCTCTTGCCTCATTCTTCAACTGGACATGCTGGGGATTGAACCTGTGGTCTTCTGCATGCAAAACACATATTCTGTCACTTTCCCCTCTTACTTGTGAGAGACAGAAAGTTCTTGTGTGCCTTGGCAGGTATCCAGCCATTCAGTTCCTGAGACTCTGTTGACCTGTAGGAACAAAAATGCAGGGAATCCAGTGGACTGCAACAGATGAAGAAGTGGAAAAGTCCAACTCTGTGAAGTCTAAAGATGGCTGCATACATGCCAGTTTTTTGTTTTTTACAGTGGGAGTTCATTCAGGAGCATAGCAATACCCACTCAATAATAGTTGTCATTAACAAGTCAGGCATGCACAAAGTCAGTACACTAACAAAAATCATGATTAAAGTTCCGGTACCTACACTCTCATGTTACAATTTGTGTCCCTGTTATCCTTATATTCCAGGTCACCTGGGCATTGCATAGTGGAATTTTCTAAGGTAATAGATAGTGAGGGAAATCAGCACATTCATTAGAAACCCCAGGGTGGTAGTTGACCATCCAAGCTAGCAGCTCCATTGAGACCATTCGTTGCCAAAGGAATTGGCAGTGCCTGGTCAGAAAATCCAACATGGTGGTCAGTTTTGCCCACTTAATAGGATGACCAGTCCAACTCTGGGTAGGTAAAGTGGACTTTTGACAGGAAGCATCATGGAATGGAAAGGGAAATAGTTACTACATACACCTGTATTGCTTGCCCAGCCACTGGATTTTAAACTTTTTTAAAACACAGAACCATCTTTAACAAAGAGTTTCTCTAAAGAAGCTTCTCTACTTGATAACATTATCTTCCAGAAATACCTTTATACCTCAAGAGTATGTTGAGAATCCTCAGGCTACTTCAGAGCCATGTAATCTGAATTTTACCTCTTCCTACCTATTCCTTTTTGAATTCCCCTGCTTTATCCCTAGACCACAAAACTCTAATTACTTTTTCTTTTCTGTCAGCTCTTCTCACACACATGTCCTTGACCCACTTACTCCTTGCCCTCATTTTCAGATTCCATCCCACACATATTCACAAGATAGGATACTGATTCAGTCTCTCATGCAACAGTTGGTCTTACTCCCTTAATTGCCAGCAAGATGAAAGAACAGCCTATACACAGTATCGGTCAGAAATCTCATTCTCTAAAAATCTGTGCCATGCGGATTGGTGGTGGTTTCTCTTAATTTTCACTGTGCTTGCAGGGTATTTCCTCCCAGTCTTAACTCTGTTTTAAATATATCAACTGCCTGTTTGGTTTTCAAGTTTTCATGGGCTGAAAGGGAAACCGCTACAAGTATTACTGTGATTTTTAAAAGATTAAATTTTGATTACTTTTGTATAAATATCGTACTTAGCCTAATAACTGATTTTTTTCTGGCAATGTCTTGTTTGTTGACCATCCATTTTTTCCCCAGTGATGTAATCACACATTATTTTCTAAAATGGATTCTATTATGTATTCATAATAAGGACACTCAGATTTAAGAATACAGTGTATGGACAATTTATTGGTATTTTTTGCTACTTGGTTACGTCTCACTAGTTAATCAATATCTAAAGGACAATTTCATTTATGCACCCTATCGATTCAGTAAGTTGACAGTGTTTATGACTTTTGTCATCATCTGCAATGTGAGTGATGAATTTGTTGTTAATGGTCTTTGTAAAATGTGTAGGCTTTTGTACTGCTGTTCACCCAGGGTTTTTTGCCCCCTGTCCTGTTCTTTTAAAGATTTAAAAACTGGAGTTAAATTATAGCTAGAATTCCAATTCAGTTTATTAAACACTGAATAATCACTATGTATTTCTGCCATGCTTTGAATTTAAAAATTGACCAAATTCATCTATTAAAAACAATTAAAGGGAGCAAAGGGACTCTGCCAGAGCCCTGTCACTTAGAATTATTTTGAAATCAAATAGGACAAAGTCAAAGAGATCCCAAACAGAATCTGTCTCTTGTGCCAGGCCTACCACCTGTCAATTTGAGAAGCAAGGTCCTAGGAGCCTGGAGCAACACATGAGCAGCATTAAACAGAGTCCTTTAGGTTTCTTAAACTAGAAAACAAGCCTGATCTTAAACCATTTATGGGTGTTTAGTCTTATCATATGACTTGTTCTATTCTTGCTGGTCTTTCTGCACATGCCAGAGCTTGTAGGTGGAATGCATGCTGGATATTTGCCTGCGCACTTCATGCTCCACTGTTAAGACGTGGTACCACTTGTTAGCCACCCTGAGCCTGTTCGCAGGATGGGCGGGGTATAAATATGATAAATAAATAAATAAATAAGACCTCCTGCAAGCACGTCCTGCCAAATAGTGCAATTCACATAAATGTCTACTTGCAGCTTCTCATTAAGGTGGCATTACATGTCATGCATAGTTACACAATTCTTCTTAGAATGTTTTTTTTTTCCTTTTACATTATGCGGCTGCTGGCAATGCTTTTACAGTATGATGGGAAGGGGTTACAAATCTTTTCCCCCCTGTACCAAGCTCTAGGAATGGGCATGAACCATGAACTAAAGTTTTGGGTGGCTCGTGGTTTGCAAAGCGATGTTCATGGAAGGGTGCCTGGCGCAAACATTTCATGGACTTTTTGTGCTGTTTGTGGTGGTTCATGAATGACTACATTTTCCAGACAGACTGTCTCCACTCAATTAAACTCTTTACAAACCCTCCAGCCTTGGAAATACCAATAGGAGTCCTCCAAAGCTTAATAGTCACTGCTGGCTGCCAATAACAGAGTTCCCATTCTGCTCTATGGGATCAGAATGCTATATATATGCTCAGCTCTGCAGCCTCTTTTCTCTCAGCTGTTCACAGCTACACCAAGAGACAGTGAACTAGCAGAGCACATTCCCTTGTGACTAGGAACTCCTCTCCCCTCCTGGGGTTTTGTTGTTAGGTGGACTCTGGGCTCTGAGCAACCCTGTATCTCTGCTCATGCCGAGCACAGGGGCTTAGCTAGTGGGTTCCTCAGCTGAGGACCCACATTTTGATTGTGATTCCTCTCTCCTGCTGGAGTTTGGGGATCTAAGGTAGACTCAGGAATCTGAGCCACCCATCTCTATGCTCACGCCAAGCAGAGGGGCTTAGCTAGTGGGTTCCTCAGCTGAGGCCCCACATCTTATACCCTGTCATCCCTCCTGATTGTGACCCAACCTCTCTGTGCCACGCGGGTGAAAATGGGTGCAAAGGATGCTCATTGTGGGGAGAAAAAACAGATATTTGTCTAGGCTCAGTCCTTGGCAATGCCAATTTGTTAAATACTGGGTTCAAGATGCATTGCAGTGAACAGCTCTACTTTATTAAGTGATTTCAGGAACAAGACTGAAACACCAGGGCAATAGCCCTGTTTAAATAGCATGCAAAAACCACACCCAAACATACCCAATGCTAATAGGCTATTTACATAACATTAGCTTCTCATTGGTCACTTCCTGATGGGCTATTGTTCTAGAGCTCCAAGCTCAGCCCGTCTCTGGTAGATAGTCCTGGAATGTTTGAGAGCTAATACATAACACAATTAAAAGCTCTCAGGCAGCAGTTTACTTTCTTTTTCTGAGATCCTTGAGAGCCACTTCCAGTCAGATAGAGAACACTGTGCAAAGCGGACCAATTGCCTGACTCAATATAGGACCTGTATAGAAATATTGATTTCTCTAGGTTTCATGTCTCCCCCTAGAATGTCTCTTGCTGGGACACTGCTGTGTTGATTTCCTGTTGAAGCCAAATAGAGAGGTCCAGATGGCCTCTATTGCCATGCCATAAAAACATTCCTTCACACCTCATGCTGGAAGCTAGGCCAGCATGTCAGAAACTGCACATAGGCCATGGTGGGTTGGAATTTGGGGGGCACATGACTGCGGGTGTGCCCTTCAGAGCTCTGACCATTCAGATGTTGTCCCCATGGCAACCCTACAATTGGACACTCCCAGGTCTACTCCAATTGGCCCCTGGCCAGGGCTAATTTGAAGACTGGGATTGCACTATATCTGGTCAAACCCTATGGAAAGAACTCTCTCTCTCTCTTCTGTTCCTGCTATCTCTGCTGTGTGGACTTATCCCTGAAATGCTCTTGCCCTGCCATGTGGTCTGTGGGAGAACAAAGGATCCCCTTGGGCCTTAGAGCACATGAAGGCAAGGAGGGGATGTTCCTCCTCAAACCCCCTTGGGGTACCTGGACTGTTCCAATAGACAATATTGAACTCTTGGATCCTAACCTGATGTTGGTAAATATGCTTCTTACTGTTTAGTTAAGGCAAAACTTGCCTAGGCTTGTTACTTTGAATCCTTATAGTCTAATTGCTAAATCTGTGCTGAATAAACTTATCTTGGGTTTCTAACTTGTCTGGATTGTGGTAACTGGACTTCAAGCCTTTTTCCTTGTGCCTGATGCTCACCACATGACACTACCTTGGTAAGATTAACTGTGCAGCTCTAGATGGAGTTGCTAATGTGTAAAACCCACATGCCAACTGAGATTCTGGGGATCTCTAATCTCAGGTTGGTGAGGGATTAAGTTTAGAGATCCCTGGTGGCTATTGTTATAGATTCAGAGAGCCTATCTCTCTGGGTTCTTGGGTAATGTATTGTACCAGTGTAGAATTTTCCCCTCCATCCCTGGACTGGCCTGGGGGGGGGGCAGAATCTATACAGGACCATAGCTGGAAAGGGAACTATTCAGGCAAATTTTATGACCAGATGGATGTGTATAGTGGGGGGGGGGACTGCAAGTGGATTTAAAGAATTAAAAAACAAAGTAAGGCCAGTATGCTTAAAGTAACTTGCAGTGCAATCCTAAGTACATTTACTCCAAAGGAAGTCCCACTGAGCTCAACAGGGCTTACTCCCAAGTAACTATGTTTAGGAGTGCAGCCTTAATTTATTAATTTCAGTTGAACTGGATTTTAAGTGCCAGGTATTCATGATGACCTAGATTCTAGGGTGGGATACTGACAAATATTTCAGAGTGGTTATACCTGTCCAATGCAGCGTTACTTGACCTTTTTTTTTTTTTTTTTGCTGCACTTCAGAGATGCAAAATCACAGCTGTCCATAACAATATTTCACCAAGCAATGTAGCAATGTTACTGAGCAAATGGGGGAATAGCAATAAAATACATTTATTCAAAAGGAAGAAAACTTTTTAACCTTTTTTTTCTTTGCTTCCTAAAATGGGAGGTATCTTTCACTCCACTTGCTCCTCTCAGTTTAGTGTGGGGCATTTGGGGCTCTCAGCACTTTAGAAGCACCCTAAAACTGCCTTTCTTTCCTGTAATTCAGTGGGGATCTGATTTAAGGTTGCCAGACCCCAGATTGGGGCAGGGGATCCCTGCAGGGCTCCAATCTGCTGCCAGCCAGCTGGCCAGTGGGGGACACCCCAACCCCAAAGAGGCCCATTGGGTGTTTATGGTTACCATGGAGTTATTGGCCAAAATGCTAGAGCATCAATGTGCAATGTTCCCGGGGTGATGACGTCACTTCCATGTGATAGGATAAAAAAAACTGTGCAAAAAGACGCTAAGAAAAAATATAGAACAATTTACTAATGAGTAACACAAGTATAACTGATAATAATACACCGATGACATTGCACACAGTGATGTTGCCCCCCCCCCACACTCCTGGATGGTTCCCTCCCACCCCCTACTGCCAGGACAATCGGACCCATTCCAGCAAATAAACCTGTATTATTTTAGCATCAAAGCAAATCACATTCATAACAAGTATGATCCATACATTTCCCCTCCCCACTAGATACAGGCTGTCATCTAAGTATAAGGCCACCTGATCTATTCAACATTTGTTCCTCTTCAAGATGTAGCATCAGCAACTGCATGTACAAAAAGAAAAGAGAAGGTCTCCCCCAACATCACCGAACTACATGTCATATATATTTCCACCCTTATTTACAGATTTCCTGATTACCATCAAGCGACCAGTGATGTGTAAAAGAATGCAGACAATAATTGCAGGCAATACAGATGGATAAATTATCACAGCCAAAGTTATTGCCCAGGCAGCTCGAAATTCCAAACCACTGACTCCTCGAGTATGAATACAGTTCTTCTCTCCAAGATGGCACACCGTATTTAGCCCCTTCTCCCTAATAATCCCACTCTGACATTCAAAATGGTGCATTTCCTTTGTTGAAATAGGTGCAGGACTGGTAGAACATTAATAAGTGAAGAAATAGCTAATGAAGGAGGCTGCTTAATGATATTCAGCAAAAAAAAACATCCCGAAGGGAATACAAAAATAATGGTACTGAACTACAAAGTCAAGCAAGGAGATCCAAAAGAGATGCTTTTGCTATTACTATTGTAATTATTAATAGGCTGAGACTTGGCAGGATCTGCCAGTTAAAAGGAACCAGGGAGAGCAAATGTCAAGGGAACAGGAGTGGCTCTTCAGACTTCTTTCTTTCATGATCTCACCCAGCTTGCAGAAAGTTCAGCCCGAGTGCCTCCGTGTCCTAGGGATGTGAGGAGACCACTTGCAGCTAATGACTTCAAAGTGGGGGAAATAGCCTCGCCCTTCTGATTTGGAGAGTCTACCATATGTATCTTCTCTGCAATATACCATAAGCCAAGGGGGAAGCCAGATTGCAGCAAAAAAGGAAGCAAAGTGCTGTCAAGTACCATGGCATGATGCTGGGAAGCCAGTGTAAATGACAACTTCAAGAGAACTCTTGGAGGCTCACCATTGATAAGCTGTAAGTGGCGAGGAGCCGTAATCACCACGCGCTGGCTTCTGTCATCCTCTTGGTTAAGTAGTCCAATCAACTTAAGCAGGACTCCATGCAGAGCGAGCGCTACTTGCTGTGAGTAAATACAGCACGAACTTCGCCACGGTCACAGTGCCATTTAAACAAAAGTGCATTTCAGAGGCAATGAGAATGACTTTTAACTCTACCTAACCCACATCAGCCGCAAACAGTGCAACATTTCACCCTAACCTTTATAATGCAGGTTTTGTCTATAATGCAACAGATTCCAGTATTTACAGTAGAATATGATACGTCTCATTTTAAAAAGAGGGGTTGTGAAATACCTGCTTCTTGAAGCAGATATTCAGTAAACGAGCCACAACAGAGTAAATGCTTTGCGTGCAGTAAACCCTAAGTTCAGTTCACAGCATCTCCAGTTTAAAAGGATCTCATGTAGAGGCAATGTGGTGTAGTGCTTAGATATTACACTAGAGTCTGGGAGACCTGAGTTCAGATCCTACTTTGCACTGAAACTTTCTGGGTGATAGATAGCAGCTGTTAGGAAAGATCTTTCTCTGCCAGAAACCCTGTACCTAGGACCTGCATTTAAACCAGGTGGAACATGGCAAGAAGTCATACGACATCAGAGTAATGTGACAGGAAGATGAGCCAGAGTTCTCTGAACCTGCATGTGCTCAAAGAGGATCCTCTCCACCCCTGAAGAATGGCCTCACCTTGGTGCCCCGCTTCTCCTCTGAACATGCATGTAAAAAGAACCAGCGAGTGTTCCTGCTGGGTCCTTTGATGAGAGGGGCTGTGGCTCAATGGTTACAACATCATCTTGGCATGCCGAATGTCCCATGTTCAATTCCCAGCCTCTCCAGTTTAGGATCAAGTCACAGGTGGTGTGAAACATCTCAGCCTGAGACCCTGGAGAACTGCTGCCAGTCTGAGTAGACAGTACTGACTTTGATGGACCAAGAGTCTGAGTCAGTACAAGTTCTGCCTGAGTCACATGTCCATGTGTCTACTCAGCAGCCACAGGAGCTGTGGTGCCTGGGGCGGGAGGTCGCTCACTGTTTCCTAGGTTACAGTGGGAGACATGGCAAGCCTCTTTCAGAGGGCGGACTTCGGCATCACATCCCTGCGGAGCTCCTTCCCATCTGCAAACTCTGCTCTCTCTAGACACTGTCCCCAAATCTCCAGGAATTTCCCAAATCAGAGTTGGCAACCCTAGCCTGGGGGAGCAGCAAAACACCATAAGCCAGCCCTGTGACCTCCCCCACTAAACCAAAATGCAATAACACCTGATGCAAGGGGCTGAACTTAACAACTCATTTTCTGGTTTTATATTATTTCATCTCCACTTTTACTCATTTTTCCTCTCACATTGCTTTCCAACTGACTCTCATTTCTCTGTGTTCTCCTTGCAGACCTTCCATTCTATTTGTATCAATGTACCCTGGGCTTTATTAAGATCATTTTGTTATGACTTTATCCTGCTGCTGGTTATTTCAAATCATTACTTTCAGAGACTCATTCATTGCAGTTTGTTTGACAGTTGCAAGAATTTGCCCACTTCTCCCCCCCCCCCCAAACTGCTTCCGTATGCTCCTTGGTTGACGTTTTCCACGCATACAGAAATGACAAAGCTAGGTGCCTTTCAAATCTACCTAGGGAACTACTTTGTTATTATTTTGCTCAGGCACACCAGGTTCAACATTTGGAACCTCTGCAGCTATTTTTCTACCTCGGATAAATATGTTTCTGCATTGAAATGAAGAGGAGATGGAAGTCAAGCCATGGAATTGTTTTTCATTCACTACAAAGCAGCACACACACGGCAATATGCAGCTATAACCAAAAGTCTTACTTGGCATGTCAACAGAAAACTGCCTTCGCTGCCAAATATCCCAAACTTCATACAAGGAGAAAATTCAAAGAGCATCCAGAAATGTAAATGTCTTGTGACAAGGTTAAGAGAGACAGGTGGGTACTATTTATGTGGGCTGCACAATTTCTTCTGATTTTTGTGGTGGGGGAGGAGTGACCTAAGTGAATTTTTTTACTAACTCTATGAAGGTGAAAGAAGAAGAGTGTTTTTTTAACCTTGCAGCATACAGTTGTCAAAGACAAATTCATTTCAACAACTGCCCCTGACCCTCTACTTTTTTAAAAATACAGAATTCAGACCAACTATCAGGTTACTCTGAGCTGTGCCTGGCACAGGACTCAAAGGAAAACTAAAAGCAACCATCTGGCATTTTTGCAGTTCTTGAATCCTGGAAGTCAGCTGGTCACTGCCTTTGACACCAATAGAACTGGTCTCTTCTGAACTTTGTTAAAAAAAATTAAATTACCTATCGACTCTTTCAACAGATAGGATGCCCTGACCCAGATAGCCCAGTCTAGTCTGATCCTGTCAGATCTCAGTAGCTCTGGTTGTTATTTGGATGGGAGACCACCAAGGAACATCCAGGTTGCTATGCAGAGGCAGTCAATGGCAAACCAGCTCTGAACATCTCTTGCTTTGAAAAATGCCACAGGGTTGGTGTAAGTCAGCTGCAACTTGACCCCCCCCCCAAAAGACAGGATACCGGGGAAGAGTAAAAGCATGCATTAAAAGTAGGATTAAGGCAATCCATCCTTAGGCAACTAACAATCCTAAACAGATTTATACCCTTCTACACTGGCTGAAGTCAATCCTAAGGCTGCCATCCTAAAGAGAGTTACCTGGGAGTAATACCCAATGAATACAATGGTATTTATTTCTGAACTAGCCATAAAGCCCGTTGTAGAAGCAATACAACATAATCTAGAAGGATATGATAGCAAGCCACCTTCTCCCCCCTCCCCAGACCCCAGGCCATGGACCAGCAGAACAGCCTCCCAGTGCCTAAAACAGAATCACTATATAGGAGAGATTTATGCCCCATTTCCCTTCCTAACAGTAATCCAAAGCAGCAGGTGACTTCATTCTTCTGACCTCCATTTTATTTTCACCACAACAACTCTGTGAGGCAGGTTAGATGAAGGAAGAGTGAGTGCCCAGTGTTAAGGAGCTTCCATGGCAAAGCAGGGATTTGAACCTGGGTCTGGTACTCTAAGTACCACGCTGTGCCGGCTTGGGAAGCAGTGCTGTCTGGCTCCTGAGTGTAGTGCAACTGGCTGACATTGAACTCAGTGGAGGAGGCGATCAGGAGCCCTCAAGACAAACTCTTCAGGTGGGCCCTGCCTCTGAGTATTTGGGGATCAGGGGGGGGCATTGCTGTCCTGTCCTTCAGGTCCACAGATGTGGGAAACCCAGAGCTGGGATGGCATTAAGGCTTCACCTCATATCCTCCATCGGCAGTCTGCCTTGCTCACCAGGACTACCCCAAGCACTCTCACAGTGGTGGCAGCAGGAGGTCAGCAGCGAGAGTTTCAGCAGCTCCCCACCATCCCCTCTTCTTTCCAGGGAGTGGCCCAGCCCAGAGACTCCTCCAGTGGAGAGTGGAACTCAGTCTGCCTGGGCTGCCTTGGTGGGCTGGCAGAAACTCAGGCAGAACATACCAAGTGGTTGAGCAGCGAAGGGGGTGGGAGGGGTAGCCAGGTGAGGGAGCCTGTCAGAGCTTCACACCACTTGTGCGCTTGCAGAGGTCAGCAGCAGCCGAAGGGGAGATGAGGTGGGGGGAGACTGTGGTTTCTGTTTTGCTAAGGTGCGTTGAGTGTGCCACAGAAATCCCCTAAGAAATCCCCGCGCCCCCATGCACACACCCTCCCGAAGGCTGAGTTTGGTTGCAGGGAGGCAGGCATGAGAGACACAACTCTGATTAATGGAAAAGAGGAGCTGGTGATTAAAAGGTGGGGGAGGCAGACCCGGAGCCTTGGGGGGAAGTACGACCAGAGGAGGTTTGTAGTCAGTGTCAGTCGCTGGTGGGCAATGGAGCCGGCGTGTGAGGCAGAGGCAGTTCAAGCGGCCAGAGCCGGGAGGGGAGGGGAGCGGCCGGGGCGGCATTGGCGTGAGGAGGGAACTGGCCACCAGGTCCTAACTCTATTTATGGGGCACATGAGGGATGGAGGGGGCTGCGGGAGAGGAAAAAACCCCCCACCCTCGATGCTGGGCATGAGCGAAAGGGAAGGAGGCCCCAGCCATCCCCAGGTCCGCGGAGAGTCCCGCCCATCCTTTCCCTCATCTCGGAGCGTACTGAGTCCGAGCCGTTGGCCACAGTTTCTGTGGGCGGGACTCCGCAACGCAGACAGCCAACACAGAAAGCACCTTCTGAGTGGCAGTTCAGGCAGCCAACTGATTTTGGCATGCATAGAACATTGCCATACGAAAATGCTTTTATATATAAGGAAGGATAAATATGCATGGCTGTACATTTCTATATAATCTATACATCTATATAAATGATGTATACTCAGACACATCCCAGCACTGCCAACTGAGTCACACATTTTACTTTTGAGGAAGAATAGAACAGTTATTTATTTATTCACAGTTACCCAAGACTTCATGCACAGAGGGGGCTGCATAACATTGACAGCCTTCAATATTTCAATGACCCTCTCATTTTCCTTTAGGCAGATCATGAGCCATTGCCCATGTTTCATTTACTAGGCCATTGATTTCAGGTGAAGGGTCTGCTTTTCTTGCCCTATCTGACCTGTATGTCAACTTTAAAATACATTTTATTACAGCTCTGTTATTTGGCGTCACTCCTCCTATGTCCTTTCAGGGAAAGCTGCACTGATTATAGCCTCAAAAACAACATGTACGGTATATCACTGAATCAGAGTATATTATTAGTAACTTACTAGCGCTGGGTGGAAGCATTCTTCCACTCCTTCTGAAAAGCAGTAAGACACAAAACTCTATCTTGCTTTTTTTGGAGCCTCAGTGGAAGTTTTGAGATGTTTTTCCTTCCTGGTGGCAAATGCACATGCTCTGCATATGTCAAGACCTAAAGCATACCTCTAAAACCCTAGTAAGTGGGATATTATTGCATTTCCATTAAAGGCAGAGGGGTAATTTCTGATTAGCATGTAAATCTATACAAAAGCACAACATTAATTTGGTTCCCAGTTCTTTTCCTTCAAAACAAATCCCCACAAAATCCCACTGAGCTGGGTCAGAAACTCTGAGAACAAAACCGTAGCCTGATCTATTAACAGACTTCCTTGTTCTGAGTGGATCTAGTGCTTTCAGAAGAGCAATTTGATGGTGCCTTGTGATTTCCTTTAAAAAAAAGATACTATTTTGACTCCTACTGCTCTGCTAGAGCATCACCTTGTTTCTAAATTGCTTTTGGGCTATCAAAAACAACGCTATTAATACTATTGCCTAACACAAAATGGAACCCATTGGTGCCTCTTCTAATTAAGGCCATTAATAGCCATACTTCCCCACATTTACAGGAATATGAACAAAATCCTCCTAATGTTACCATCACAGTCTAAAGTTTCAGTGTTTCTTTTCAGACAGACTGTCTACTAGTACGATCATGTGGTAAGTAAAGCTGCAAATACATTTGTCTTTGTGCCTAAATAAGTAATGTCAGCTTATTTTTCAAATTGTTATTTTGCATAGAATTGCCATTGTTATATTTCCAAGTAGGGAAAGACAAGCCTAGGCAGGGTTCCCTGTATTGTGTGATTGTGTGTGTGCACCATGTATAGGTGATGTGAAATATCATTTGAGAAAATCCAGTAAATGGAGTCAATTATAGGATTAGCATTTTTCAAGTGTTCATAAATTAGCAGGGTGTATTTTCAAGACGAGGAATTATATGTCAAAGGGCTGGTTCATGCAGAAGTGGTTTATCTGAGTAATGAGGGGAAATATGGGGACAGAGGTGTTGAGTATCAAAAACAGAAATAGTTACTTATATTGCTTTTTTGTGGAAAACCCCAAATCTCAGATCTCTCCATAGGGACTAGTTAATAAGCCTGTGTGATGTTGTGGTTACAGTGTCAGAGTTGGATCCCCATTCTGCCATGGAAATTTACTGTGTGACCTTGGGTCAGTCACACACTCTCAGCCTAACGTACTTCACAGAGTTGTTGTGTCAATGAAATGAAGGAGAGAAACTACTTTGGGTCTTCATTGGGGAAAGAAGTGGAATATAAAGGAAGTAAATAAAGAAAATGTGTCAGTTGGGGCAATGTATTTCTTCTGGCACACAGGAACAAAACTTATGCCTGGTTGATACCTATTTATTCCAGTTCATTGGCAGGGAAAGGCTATCTATAGTCACTCTACATAGGCTAACCAAGCAATTTTTGTTTCAAATTTGCACTTATTTTTTTAAAAAATATCAGTGTGCCTATCAAATAGGACCCTAATAAGTGTATCCTGTTATACAGGCATGCTTCCTAGATTGAGGGACAGTGAAATCCATTCAGTTGTTTTCTTATTTAAGCAAAATGTATTCTCAGAATCATAGTCAAAAAGTGAGGTACTCCCACTGACAAAACAAATGTTCTGGAAAGGTTTATCCTTTGCCCCATTACCACCACCACCACCCCAATGAAAACACAAGACGCTAAGCGCGGGTTCAAGTAGTTCATTTATTTAACTGTGTTCAGCTTATGTAAATGGATGGTCTACATCACTGCTTATTTTGAGGGTGGCCTGCACTTGGCATCCATATGGGCTGCCTTCTGGACAGATCCACTCCAGCTCCAAACTTGGCCTGCATTTGCTTCTGGCCTTATCACCGCCTGCATAGCCCTCTGTGCAGGGAAGTGCCCAGCTTCAGCCCAGCAAGGCTACTACCAGATTCAAAAGATGCTGCTCAGCACCAAGGGCACTCCTTCACTGTGCACCTAGCCACAAGGCACGTGATGGCCTGTTCCAAGACACACCCTCCATCATGCAGATGTCCTCAGGTGCTTGCTGATTAACCCCTACCTATCCAAAGCGACCCACCCTGTACCAACGGAAGAATTTGTAAATGATTATCTTGGAAAATTATTGGAGAGGGGTGCCTTGAACACTAACTGTTGTACAAAATTTTGAACTGTCTGGATTCATTCAATACACTTACCTGAGGAAGATAAGAAGGTTTTGAATTCTAGTGGTAGGCAGGAAACCTAGTACTGCCATGCACCAACTGGGCAGCCTTTTATCAACAAGATTCAATACACTTACCTGAGAAAGATTTCAAAACACGAACCTGATCCGGAAGCCTCGTCTTAT
>NW_015171518.1:44380-60877 GCF_001447785.1 Gekko japonicus
ATCTGGACTCTTCCTTCTGGACATTAGTATTTTTCCCCAATTGTGTTTTTTTCAAATGTAATTAAAGAGTATATGAAATTGAATGTGGTTTATAGTGGTCACAGTAATAATTAGCGTGTGATGATAATATATAAAAAGAATATAAATATTTTTGGAATAAAATTTTTTTGTATTACTTGTTTTGACTAGCATCTGTAATCACAGTTTCTTCTTGTTGCTTTATGAAGATCAGCCAGGTAAATGTCACACCCATCCCCAGACAGGTGGACTGTTCAAAGTAGCATATGAAGCTAAACCACAGACTAACCTATTGCTGCAAAAGAAGGCAAACCAGCCACCCTAATAGCAGACTCAGCAGAAGAGGAGGAGGAAGAAGAGGAGATTGGATTTATACCCCACCCTTCACTACCCAAAGGTGTCTCAGAGCAGCTTACAAACTCCTTTCCCTTCCCCTCCCCACAACAGACACCCTGTGAGGTAGGTGGGGCTGAGAGAGCTCTGACAGAAACTGCTCTTTTTCAAGAACAGCTCTTATCAGAACTACGGCTTGCCCAAGGTCATACAGCCAGGTGCAAGTGGAGGAGTGGGGAATCAAACCCGGTTCTCCCAAATTAGAGTCCATGCACTTAACCACTATACCAAACTGGCTCTCCACCAAAAGGAACTCACCCCCACCACCACGTACACACACTTACAGCTCACATGATCTAAGGTTGCCTGAGTGACTCCTAGAGGAAAGAGAAATGCAACCTAAGATAGTCATGCACAGACATTGCCACCACAGTCGGAATGAAGAGACGGACACCAATATGGATTTAACAAGGGCCACTTTATTATTTATAATCAAACAACTGGCGAGGGGCTGCTAAAACGTACTGAGGAATATGACCTGTGTAAAACTCCTAACCACCTTCATTTCCTTCTGGGCAATGCACCTTCCCTGATCTCGAGCCACCCAATGTAGCTCTCGACCAGTGGCTTGGCATATTTAGGAGAACCCCCTGGCCCACCACCCCAGAAGCCGCAAGGCCTGCTAAGATAGGCCGGGCCAGATTGTTCTAAGGAAGATCACCCCTCCCCAGCCTTGAGCCACAAAGGCCCAAAAGCTGTTCTTGGAGGACCCTTTAATTCCTTTATAACAATGCCCAGGTGCTCATCATTTTCAACTTCCTGATCGTGCTACCCCACCATAGCAAAGGCCAAGCCTCTGCTTAGGCCTTCACCCCCTCCAAGTGGTCTAGCACCACCAGTACCCCTTTCCTCAAATCTGTAAGAAATATATTGTTGCCCTTGTTAGAGAGGTGCACCCCATCCCCCCTATACAGGTCTGTTAACTCAACCCGTATATCAGGGTGCAACAAGAAGAGGCCCAAGCCACCTTCCATGGCATTTTTGAGCTGCCAATTGGCGTTTTGTCTTGCCCAGTCCAAGCACCTAGGATCCCCTAGGCTACGCCACACTTGGCATGGTAACATTGCAGACAAGACCAGCTGCACCCCAGACAACCGATCTGCAAGTTCTACCAAATCAGCCTTGGCCTGAATGACTAGGGCTTTACCTTTGACAAGACCCAGGTCATTACTGCCAAGGTGTATCACTAGCATGTGAGGAGGAGGTCCACGCCTCTCCTCAAACAATAGCAGCATAAGCCCAGGCCAGTGCATGCCTCTTCGGCCAAGCCAGTCGACCTCAGCCCATTCACTGCAGTCCAACTGGGAACTGATGTGCATCCTCTTGGCTCAGTGAGCAACCCAAAACACCATGCTGTGGCCACAAATAAGCACTTGGCTCTTCCCATGGCAACCAGCAGCATCTAAAACAAAAACCACGTTAACACAAAACAACAAGGGTGGGCATCCAGGTACAACAATAATTGATTCTTCCTATATACTAAACTGGAGGAAGGCAAACTTAGACTGTACAAGTTCAGACATATATCTTATAGCATGCTGACCTCCACCTGCCAAGTCTCTGAATGTCAGCCCCTAGATACCCCATGGCCGCAGCAATGGAAGCCGCCCCGATTCTAAAAGAATGTGTGCCAAATGGAAAATTACCAAGCCCCCAAGCCTCCAAAGCTCTCTTGGTAATTGCCCAAAATTGAAATTTTGTTAAAGGTGATCCATCCCTATGCAGAAATAGAAAACCTTCACTCCCACCCCACAGGGCAAAGTAGGAATGGAGTGCAGTGACAGGACAAAGGTCCAGATCCGAACAAGCGCCCACTGACACCACTACACCTTTCCGTAATTGGTCCATCTTGAAATGCCTAACTGTAATGTGCAGGCTATCCCCACTAATCTGAACATCCCTAAGGCAAAGTGCGTATCCTGACCTGTCTTGCCAGGATCGGGCTACCAGTTCACAAACTCTCAGGGCCCCAAAGAATGTAATCAGGGCAGGTGCATGAAACAAGGCAGCCTCATACGCATCTGCACATAAGGAAGCCCATTGGGGTCTCAAACCTTTAAGAACAGCGGGGGGGGGGAGGGATGGTTCCCTTGTATCTCAAGGTGTCCCATCTTCCCAGGACCAGCCTTCCAACATCTTTCTGACTCGGAAATCACCAGTGTCATCCTTAAAAGCCCCGGCCTTGCTTGAAAAGGCAAGGGCTGATTTGCCCCAAATGGAACGGACAGACAAACCCTTACCTTTCAATGACACACATAATTGAATCAGATGTGACACTGGGATAGGCCAGAGCTGTTGAAGGCTCTCCTGCTGCCTAAATGCCAAAAACTGTGGGCGGCTCTCATAGGGAGCGGTGGCACCTGCAAGTAACATCAATGAACAGCCAGTATGGCTGTTCGAGACCCACCGCGGCCAGCGTGAGCTCCCGGCCCTAGTCCCAGCTCCTGCCCACCCAGCGATTCGAAAGCATTAAAATGGCAAGTAGATAAATTGGGTACCTGCCCTAGGTGGCGGGGGGCACCCTCCTCCTTGCGAGGTGAAGGCATCAGCGGTGGCGGCGGCAATGGCGGCAGAGAGGTGATGGCAGCGGTGCAGTTCCTGGTGACCCAGTAGAACAACGTCAGAGGCGGAGCCCGGAAAAAGCCAGAGGCTGGAGAGCGTGGTGACGTGCGGCGCAAGCACGGCGGAGCCATCTAAGACAACAGCCGGAGCTACAGCCAACACGGAGCCACACACCAAACGAGTCCTACTGGAGGAAGCCACTTGAAAGGAAAGACCAGCTCCAGAAGGGCACCAGGATACCCGAAGTTGCGGAAAGGAAGCTGGAGAACAACTAGCCTGGGTGCTGGTAGGCAGACACTACCCCAGAAAAAATGTGGCCCTAGCTTGGTGAATGTGGTTAGAATTACTATGTAAACCACCCAGAGACTCTTCGGGGTCAGGGCGGTATATAAGCCAAAGGTATAAATAAAATAAATAAAAATATAAGCCTGGCGTGTGCAGGGGGCAAGAGCTAAGCCCACTCCCCTGTAGGCCTCAGCCCTCCAATTTGACACAGGTCCTTGGGCATTCTTACCAGAAAAGGATTGGAGTTTGGAGCCAACTGACGGAACCTCTCCATCTGTATTCGAGACAGAGCGTCAGCAACCCCGTCATTGAGCCCCAGCACATGCCTGGCCTTCAATAGAATATTACACTGCAAGCATTGGAGGGTAAAAGCCCTGACCAATGCCATCACTCTGGGAGACTTAGATGTTAATGACTTGATAACTTGTACCATCGCCAAGTTATCGCACCAAAAGTGAATGGTCTAGACTGCTGAGGCAGAGGGCGGGAGCAGAGCCTAAATAGGCTGGCTCCACCTCCTGCCTGGCACTGTGCTTCTCGCAGCATTAGCACCGTCTCCTCCTCCTCTGGAGGAGGAGGCAAATCAGCACCCTCCCACCAGTGCAAGCTCGGCGGGAGTTGGGGCTCGCAAACTGTAACTGCAACATAAAATGGTGTCCACATCTGAAGGCAGGAACAATACTGCTCTCCCCCAGAAAGAGATGCAAGATGGCAACCCTGTACTCTGTACCTAGCAAGCCCACAAAATTGTGCTGGCAGGAAACCTAGCACTGCCATGCACCAACTGGGCAGCCCTTTATCAACAAGAGCTACCCTTCTGGAATGCAGTGGTGAGGTGTAGAAAATAGACAGTAAAGAGAGCCAACAAATTCAAATGCTAAAAAGCAATCGAGCCAAAGCCAAAACTAAATGCATGCTGCTAGTGAAGTCCACCTAGGTTTTGCAGGGAAGACAGTGAGTCACCGCAACAGTCCTGCAATGGCCTGTAAACACATTGAACTGGCCCCACCCCCAATCAGCTACCAGCTGTTACACTTAATGCAGCCGCCACTTCATTTTTAGACTCATTTTCATTCAACTTTCTCCCTTTCTACCCTTTTAAAAACAACAACACAGCAAACATGCCAATGAAGGGGGGCGGGGAAGGATATGTTGGATACCAAACCTACAGACTCCTCTACACAAACAATAATAAAAGCACAAACAGAGATACACTTCCCGCTTCCACACATAGAACTCTAAATTACAAAATGGAACACTCTAATCCACCAGTGCAGCACACATTCCCACAAGGAATGTTAAAACAGCTGAAGAGGCAAGGTCTGTAAATCAGGGTTACCAACTACCAGGTAATACCTGGAGATCTCCCACTATTACAAGTTAACTGCAGATGAGCAAGATCAGTTCCTCTGGAGAAAATGGCTGTTTTGGAGGTTGGGCTCGATGCCATTATACTCTGCTGAAGCCCCTCTCCTCCCCAAACCCCACCCTCCTCAGGATCCATCTTCCAAATCTCCAGGTATTTCCCAAACCAGAGCTGGCAACCCTACTGTAAATGCAGGTCTTCACTGTGGCTGATTTCGCACTAGAGCTGCCTCGATGTTGCGCCGCCGTTTGCCCCGATACTATTGGTCAATTTCACACCCGAAGCTGCGGGGCTGCATTTTGACTCGCGGCTTCGCCCAATTTCCCCCACAGTTTCGTGATCCTGTTTTTTTGAGGATCAGCCTGTGTCTCACCCACAGCAAGAAGGCTGAAAGTAAGAAGGGCAAAACAGCCAGTTGCCCTCATCTGATTGCCTGCTGTTTTCTCCACAGCCAATGGAAACTCAGGCTTCATTTGAGGTAAGTTGGTGGCCAGGGCAAATCAACCCACAGCATAATTTTCTGTGAATCTCACTTCCTCTTAAAATATATATTATGTTTATTGATTCCTAGGCTTCCCACAAGCTGGAGAAAAGCTTTTAAAATGCTGCCTTTAGGAAGAGGCCTTGACTTCTTTTGCCCTTTATAAGCACACTGAAGCTATCCATTGTTTACCTTGCAACATGCAATAAAGAAGTTAAGATTGAGGAGGGGCATATTTTAATACCTGTACAATAGATACTGTTTTGTGAATAAAAGAGAGTCCTTGGCACCTCAACTTAAACAGATCTCAAATCTCTGGTCCAGATGTTACCTCCAGCTGAGACCTAGAGTGCTGCGGCAGAGTTTCATACTGTAAGTGGTCTGACTCAAGATAAGGTGATTTACAGTGCAACTTAACAGAACCTGTTGACTTCAAAGGTATAACACTGTTTAGGACTTGGGATTCTGACTTCTCAACAGGAAGGTGACTCATAGCTGATTGCAGAATGACTCAGCAAAATAGGTACACAATGAAGCAACAAAAGAGAGAGGAGAAAGCTGGTTTCTTTTCCCTTCTCTCTAAGTTGGGCAGGGACAGAAGCAATATTTCTAATGTCTGCATTGCAGAAGGAAAGGGGGAGGAAGTCTCATTTTTTCTTCTATCGCTCCAAGGTGGGTGGGGATAGATACAGTGTTTTTAATCTCTCCATTGCAAAAGGGAGAGGATAACAAGCTCTATGTTCCCCTGCAGACCAAGACAATAGCTTGGGGTGGAAAGAAGAAAAAGAAAATCAGATGGGCTTCTAATCAATCCCCCTCCCTCAATTTGCTATTTCTCAACAAGTGTCAGACTCAGGCTGGGGTATAGTTGCACTGATCAATGTATTGTGATTTATGATCTCCGTCTGTTCTATGTCTTCCTGTTTCCCCTGCCCTCGCTGACATTCCTGCAGGAGGGGGAAGGTGTGAATGCCTAGATGTGTGAAGGGGGGGAGTAGGTTAGCCGCTATTGCTTTGTAACATCTTTCCCATAACAAGTGTACCTCTGAGAGTGCCTATTCACAGCAGGGTGTCCTTGATGAAGTCTTTAGATAACAACTTTCACAGGGCTAACAGAATAGGTGCAATTGTGAAGCAAGGGGTGTGTGTGAATGGCTTTAGTCTTAGCAAGGAATTCATCCTTGCTACTATCCAATTCTCTTTCCAATAAAACCTTTCTTAAAAGAGCTGTGGACTGAGAGTGGACTTATTGGGATTCTGACAACAAGTCTGGGAGACAGCAAAGTTTCCAGGATGGGAGATCAGAAGAATCCCACTTCCAGATGATCAGCTGGGAGTCAGCTCCTTCCCCCCCCCCCAAAAAAAAAGAAAAAACCTTGCTGGGGACAAAGCAACATTTCCCTAACAGGAGATCTGAAGCCAACTCTATGCTGATTCCTCCTCAGCTGGGAATTGACTTGAGATGGCTGCAAGTAGCCGGTTTCTGCATGTATACACAAACAGGTTGCAAACAGCTAAACAGTCTGTCAATTAATTGGCTACTTGATCATCACTGGCAAACAGAAAGTGAGCTGAATGGGCAGGTTTCTGAGCTACCCTACTTAATACTGCACAGTTAATGACTTTATATAAATAAATTTGCCATAGAGATTCAAGTTTTATACTGTGTATACAGATTCTGAAAATCAAATATTATCATAGTTGGTAAAAAATAGATCCATAGGTTGAGTTTTAATCACCCTAATCTAAACTGATTGAATATACTAAGGTGGGGGAAATTCAGAATCAATCAGTGCATTTCTCTTTCTAGCAAGGTTGTAGCTAAGGTGGGGCAGAAGAAAGCACTGGTTTGGCCAAACTAAATTGTTTTATTTGATTGATCATTGTTTTTTTTAATAAAAAAAGACTTTTAAACTAGTGGCATGAAACCTTGGGAATAAAAGCTTTCCTTTTTTCCTGTTTCTTTTTAGAATAGACACTTTTGCTTTAAAAACAGATCCCCACCAGATTCCCTTTGGTGGATTTTTTGAAAATCATAGTCATCCTTGTCTTAGTGAAGTGATTCTGAAAATTCCTCTTTATGTATGATGACTGAGCTTGGCAAGGTGTTTAATTGGGCAAAAATATAAGTAAGTTAGTATTTATTAGCGATGGTCATGAACCAAAACGCAAAGCAATCCTGTTCATGATTCAGGAACCGAAGTCCATAAGGGTCCATGGTCACAGACTTCCATGAACTTTTAAGGCAGATTGTGAGGTTCATGCTGTTTCCTGGCCAGAGCAGAAAGCAGGGATTTAAAGTCCATTTAAACTTTAAAGGGATTGCACAAGAATCCCTTGGAAATATGTCTATGGAACTGTCCAAAATAATGTCATTGCATAACATTTCTATAAGGTTGTGATTGTTAAAAATGTAGGGCTTGAACCAGGCACCTTATGAATCAGTATTTATTCTCTATTACCTGAGCTGCCAAGAGGTAAAAGGAAAACCTGCAAGACATCCAAGCCAAATTTCAGTAGTACACCACTGTCCATGCTTAACCCAGAGTGCAATCCTATGCAGTTATTTTAGTCAAATCCCATTGATTTCAGAGGTGTATCATGCCATCTGATTTTAAGCACCAGAAACCTAGCATTACTAACTAATTAAAAAACACATATCCCCCCACAAATCCTCTGCCTCAACACAAATGCCTTTGCTGATTTCCTCATATTTTTCTGCAATGTTGAAATCTTTTATGAAATGCCATGAATTCAGTTTTGCAGCAAATGCTTCCGCTTATATTTTGCAAGACACCATTCGCCTGCCAGATGGGTTTTCCCCAAGCTCTTGTGCTACTAATAAAACTGCAGCATTTTTTGTTAATTTATCACTGTATTGAAGTCTAATAAATGGACCATACGTAGCTAGGATAGAATAGTGGTACACCTCCCATACATCCTGTACATCATGCTAAGCAAAAGCTGTGTTGTGTTAACTGTCAGCTTGAGAAATAGCTGACATTTGTTATTCTAATTAATAGTTTACTTTGCTGAAATAAGCTTCTATGGGAAGCCATGGCTTTTATTAAACCTTCACTACAGCATTATTTTCACAGGCTGGGAGGCAAAACTCATTTTCAGACAACTGCTTCACCCGACAAGGTCACCACCAACAGCTTGAATGCACGCGTCAAAGAGACATCTGCTTCTAAGTCACCAAGAGATGAAAATTTGCTTCATTTTTTAAAAAATTAAGGCATGTTTTCCAGTGGAATATTTCATTATTTAGTCATTAAGAGCATGGCCTTTAAAGCTTTACTCTAGTGTAGCTCCCTGTAAAATCCATAAAAAATGATCAACAGCACTATCCCCACTTGGGATTTTATATCAGAAACAGCCAAATTGTGGATTCAGAAGGGTGAGTGATTCATATATGATAGGATAATTGTTGGGGGGGGGGGGGGTTTTCTAAATGCTATTGGTAGACTGTGTGTTTGTCTGTGTTTCTATTGCAGCAGCTGTCTTCATATTTGTTGTGCAGGTGAATCACCTGGTTAGGGATAATTGAGAAAAAGAAATGCTTCGTCTTCTGAGAACTGGTCAAAAGTTACAAAGAAGAGGCATTCAAACAGCATTTTTGCTGTGATAAAGGTTTTTGTTAGTGGATAGTGATACTGCAAGATGGATAGGGTTGCCAAGTCAAAAAAACTCACCGGCGGGGGAGCCTCGCTGGGCTCCGGGAGCTGTCTCCAGATGCGTGTGTGTGCATAGCCCGCGTGCGCCGCCAGCGCATCACCAAAAGTGACGCGCGACGTCAACCACATTGAGGGCATGGCCCTGATCATCAGAGGGAAAACCATAGAGTTTTCCCTCCAACGATCCAGGCCACGCCCCCAACATGGTCGACGTTTTTGTGTTTTTGTGTCACCTCCGGTGATGCAGCCATGCTGCGCTTCGGGGGGCGGAGTTCCCCCCGGGGCCTGATTTCGCGGTGGCGGAAATCGGGCCTCCAAAGCGGGGGGTTATCCACCCCCCGCCCCCATTTGGCAGCCCTAAAGATGGACCTACCTAGCTACAAAAAGAGATGTAGGCAGGCAAATTGTACAATGGTGGTGGGGCTTATTTTGGTGGGCTTGGATTTCTCTCTTTCTTAAATTGAGAGTCGAACTTATTTTTTGAAATGGTTACTAGAAAAGCTCTTTGATTTCTCATTAAAACTTGAAGTTTTGAAACCTGAACAGGGACACCACAACTCCTAACTTTTCATAGGCTGAATCGACACATACAACAGAATAGAATAAGGGAAAATCCAGTATATCACCATGAGCTCCTGGTAGGAAGAGCAGGTTAAAAATTTAATAGATAGACATGAAATGCTAAGAATAGACCACACTATTGATGAGGAATCACATTTTAAATGCTTCCTTTTTAAAAAAAAAAATTGTGAAACTAGAAAAAGAGCCCACCATAGAGAATGATGGCCTAGATTTTTTCTATGATGCTCTAGCTATGTTCTTGAGGGAAGGAGCAGATTTGTGTCTCTCTGTGTGTAGAACCTCAGCCTGCACTCTGAGGTATTACAATCCACTTTATTTGTATTTATTAATTAAAACCTTTTAAACCTTGCCTTACTATCCTAAGGCAGCTAATGAAGTATAATGATCCAACAAAACACTAAAATATCTAAGTCTTTAAAAAAAACAATTCCATGAATACAATTACAGATCTAATAAAAACCAGTTGACTTCCAATATACTGAAACTACACATAATTATAAACTGTTACTCAGAAGCATGAATTAGCAGTATCTTAGCATCTTGACCTGGTGGAAGAATGATAGCAAGGAGAAGTCCAACTGAACTTCCTGGGCAAATAGTTGCAAAGGATGGCAGCATACTAAAAATACCCTTTCTCCTTTCCCCAACCAACCCAGCTCTCCAGTGGTGATGGGACAATCAAAGCATGCAAGTAGGTTCATAGAGGCAGAGACTGTACTTGTGATATCTAGAAATGGTACTTCAGATGTCCCCACAACTCTGTTTCCCATTAGGCAGTTCTATAACTATTGTTTATTTACAAAATGTGTGTGTGTGTGATCCATTTGGGCCAAGGGTGTCAAACATACGGCCTAGGGGCTGGATCAGGCCCCTGAAGGGCTTCTATCAGGCCGGCAGTGGAACTAGCTGTCTTCTGCTTCTTCTTCCAGTTCTGCTGCTGCTGCATCATTGTAGGTTTGCATCTTACAGATACACACCTGGACAGCATACTCAAAATTGCAACAGCACAGACACTTTGATGCAATAATTCAGAGCAAGAGGTGTCAGTTTTCAGACACTGGTAAATAAACAAAATATTGCAAGAGTGCTAATGTTTAAAGCATGTTTTTATTTTGAGTTAAAAAAAACCTTTGTGTTTCTGTCCTTTATAAAGTTTATATCTCCTCTACCAAGCATTACATTTTATAACACACATGGCCCAGCCCAACAAGGTCTCGTTTATGTCAGATCCAGCTTTCATAACAAATGAGTTTGATACCATAACATTATCTTAAAGCCATAACATTATCAATATTAAAACAAACCACCCAAAACAACATTAAGCAGCATAAAATGACATACTAAACTACAGTCCTGATAGCCACCAATAAGTAATCCATGTTACTGTGGAATCTGAGAGTTTGCGATACAAGTTATGAACAAACTGTTTATGTCCTCACTCAGCAACATATTGAGAGCAGATCACAGGTTCCAGTATTGCAAGTTGTAATGCAACCTGTCCATCTATCCAGAATTAGGTGAGCTGCAAATTTTGTTGCAAAATGTTTGAGTTACCATGTTCAAAGGTGCCAATCAGATGTGAGCCAATGATTTAGTCTGTTCCATTCATGTCAAGCATCCTGCAAAACTGAGCAAGTTAGGGCTGACGCGTCCCCCAGGGGGGCAGGGAAACCCCTGCCCGGGAGGCCCGTTCCCCGGTGGCGCCAGACCAGGCCCCAGGGGGAACCCCACCCCCAAAGCATGTCACACAGAAGTGACGTAAGCACGTCCGGGACGTTGGGGGCGGGGCCACAATCATCTGAAGGAAAGCTCTATGGTTTTCCCTCAGATGATTTTGGCCCCGCCCCCAATGTCCCGGACGTGCTTACGTCACTTCCGTGTGATGTGCTTGCGGCGCGCGCATGCAAAGCGCATGCACAAAGACTCCCGGAGCAAGCCAGGACTCTCCCGCTCCAGGAGAGGTGAGTACTTTGCAACCCTAGAGCAAGCTGCTAAAGCAAACTGATCAACAGCCATTAGCATCACTACGGACCACTGGTATTGAACACCAAATGGTAGGATTTTATTGAAACACAGCATTTACAATGATTGATTTATATGATTTGTGAGTAATCTAATTGTTTATTTAAGCAATTGCTTGCTGAGTGGAGCCATCATACAACAAGGAAGGGGAGGGGTAGTAGAACTCAATTGGGCAGTGTGTAGAGTGACCAGATGTCCTCTTTTTAGAGGACCTATCCTTTTTTTTTAATCCATCCTCTTTTGGGTTTGTTTGTTGTTTTTAAAAAAGTGGTGAAATTTTTCTTTCTCATTTTTTGGGAGGCTGAGCCTATTTTGGCCTATAATTTCCCCCAGTGGAAAGAAGCGTCAGTTTTGCTACCAGCACTACTTCCTAGTATGTGTTTTGAATAGTATGTGTTTTTAAAAAAACATTGTTGTGTATCAGGATTTTCTTAGGTCTGATGACTGCTTTGCTCCATGTTCTCGACTCCTTTTCTCCCCATAGCAAGAGATCCTGAACATTCCTGTTGTTGCTCTTCTTAGCGGTGCAATAGCAGTAGATCATGACTGGAAATAGTTAATGTGTTTTTAGAGACCTAGCAGTAAATGAATTCAGACAAGGTTGCCTGGCAACCAAATTTGATACAATGTTTGGATTCCTACTAGAAGCTTCTGCCTGTGTGTGAGAGAGAACTGAAGGCTTTGTGTTCTGTTCTGAATGCTTTTGGGTTCATGTGCTCCTTAAGATTTAATCATCTTGAATCTCAAATCCAAGCAAAGAATCTTGTTTATTATTCCAAGACTGTGTGGACTCAGTCACTCTGGTGAGCTCTGGGCTCTGGCTAACAGCTCTCTCCCTTGGAGTGTGAGTTTGCATTTGCTGCCTTCTGTGGCTAGTGAGCAACCTCTTGTGCTGGAGAGAAGCCCACTAAGAATATCCAGATGAGCAAGGCAGAAGATGAAGCAGCTTGTATTTTTTTCTTCATGACCAGGAATATGCCAAAGCGAAACTGTAAATTTAGCCATGAAGTAAAGTTTCCTTGCTTCAGTGCTGACAGAAATGAAAATGAAGCAGAATGCAAAACATGCAAGAGTTTTGTGTCTCTGGCAAACAAAGGCATGATTTAGAAGCACATGTCTACAGTGACAAGCACAAGAAAGAAGTCGAGAGCTGTCTTAATACCCCAAAGGTCAGTGAATTCTTTCTCAAAAACTGAAGACCAAGTTATAGCAATTGAAGGAGCACTGTCATTTCATGCTGTAAAACATCACCTACCATATAGGTCAATGGATTGCACTTCAGAATCAAATCAAGTGATATATTCTAATTCAGACATAGCATAAAAGGTTTCCTGTGCAAGAACAAAAGCTGAGGCCAATGTCAATAGAGTGCTTGCTCCACACTCTGTTGCTATGGCAATTCAGGATTTAAATGAAATATTCTGTTTAGGTGTTTCCACAGATGGCAGATGGCAGCAGCCATGGGTCACATGGGCCATGGTTCACAAAAACTATTCCCTGTTTTGATACAATATTTTCAGAAAGTTTGTGGTATTAAATCAAAATTGATAGAGCTGAATAGCATGTCAATGAAAAATCTGAAACAATAGTGGACTGTGTGACAAAATACCATGGCCTCCTTATGAAGTATGTTGCATTCACTGATGACATGAACACTAATTTTGGAGGAATCAATCACTCTGGAAGCAAAAAAATCTCCTCCATACCTTGAACCATGAATTAAAGAGAGAATTAGTTGCTGTTGGTTGCCTAGCACACATCCTTCACAACTGTATATAGCATGGGGTAGACACATTGTAGACAGAATACATCATAATGAAGATTTACAATTATTTCTCCATATATAGAGTAAGAACAGAAAATCACAAGAGTTACTGTGAATTCATGGATATAAATTACAGGCAATTATTATCACACAACAGAACAGGATGGCTATCACTCTTTCTTGCTGTAGAACAGTTACTGCAGCTGTTTCCTAGTGTGAAATCTTTTTTCTGTCTCAATCCAATCCACCATCCATATTGAAGAAATTCTTTGAAAATGGCTTAGCAGAAGTATATCTGTGGCACTTACATTCCTTATTGTCAATGTTCCATACAAAAATCCAGGCAATAGAAAGGGGAAGGATCAGTTTTGGAGGTTTTCACTGTATTGCAGTCACTTTGTTAAATGTTGCAACAGAGAATTGAAGCAGCCTTCCTTTCACTAAAAACAAAAGAGATCCTAAGCAAAGGAAAGAAGGATGGACTGGAGAAAGAAGTTGGTTTGTTTATGGAAGACGCTTCTTAACTGTACAAAGTTTGGAATATTTGCAGAAATTGACAGTTTCTTTAATGAGTTTGACTGTTTCCAATTGATGGCTTTTAACTGATACCCTTTTGTTTATGTTCAACATACCATAAAATACTTGAGATATTAAGATATGATAGTAGATGATGTTAAATGTTTTGACCCGTTTGTAATCTGAAGACTTTTATTGAAAGTGCTCAAATAGATGAAGACTTCAAAAGCATGCCAGTTAGTGATGAGTGGGATAAATACTTCCAAAAGTGCTACAATGCAGACTGCCATTCTGAATCGCTTAAAATAGCACCATTTTTCTTCTGCATTCCAGGACATAATGCAAATGTTGAGCGAATACACACATACACACAAACACATATATATAGAACACCCAGTGGACTGATGAAAGGAGCAGATTTATCACTAAAGCTATAAAGAGTGTTCTGTTACTGCAATATAACCTACATAACTATTCATGCTTTCAGTTCTACAAATAACTACTTGAACAACCAACCCTACTTAGGGAGATAAAATCTTCCAACAAATATTTAGGTGCCACTTCATCATTGGTATATGGCTACTGGTGTTGTAAGCATAGAAATGATTAGTGATAGGTACAGGGCTCTAGTCGGGGGGGAGCTCTCAGGTACGGAGCTCCGGAAGAGAACCTCTAGGGGGCGGGGCGGTCACGTGGTGAAGCCCCGCCCCCTTCTTTACCCCGCCCTCTGCTTCGATCCTCATTCCGTTTGGGAATGAGGATGAAGCAGGAGGGTAAGTAGCCGGGCCTTCTGACACACTTCCGGTGATGTCAGGGGGTGTGGCCTTCTGTCACTTCCGGTGATGTCAGGGGGCGTGGCATATGCAAATAAGTTATGCTAATGAGTTATGCTAATGAGCTCCGGCAGCTCTTTTTCTACAACAAGACCCCTGGATAGGTAAATTAGCATTCGTGTGTGGGGACATTTCTTTTGTTATTTGCTTACTATGTTATTTCTTTCCCAATTCAGTGCAAACTTGCCTTTTCAGTAAAAATAAGCAAGTTATATATAAAAATGTATAATAAATACTTTTCCATATGTTTGTGGGGGGGCGTATAAATGCATCTTATCCACAATGGCTGGGTAATTTCTGCAGCCTTATTTCATTTGTCAGCAAGAAATTCTTACTTGTCTGGGCATCCAAGAAATAAAAATCTTGTTGGTAAGCAGTGTCCTCTTTTTTCACTCACAAAACCTGGTCACCCTACCTATGTGAGAATACATACATGCTAAAAGCCAATTGTCTCCTACTGCATGACTTGTAAGAAATACAGTGATACAACCTGCCAAACACACATGAACAGATTGATGAACCATCAAATCAGTCCTCAAAAATTATGTCTCTCTTCACAACCAGAGAACAGTGTGCAAGTCAAACCAGCAGGAGTTTATGTTCATCATTGGACTCATCCCTATATTTTTATCCTATCAAACAATACTTCAGGAAAGCAAAGAAAGTTCACAACAAACACATCTGTTGTTTCCAAACATCTGCTGACTTCTCTACTTTTAAACAAAAGGTGCCACTGTAGCAATGTCCCCAAGTGTCGTCAAGAGGTGACACTGTGGGAACATTTTAATTACCATAAGTGTAGGTTAAGCAGGGACATGCTTTCATCACATTTATATTGACATAGACATGGATGGCAGAGTGAAAGAAAACAGTGAATTTGCATTGCAGTAACCTTTGAGTAATGATGGCTCTGATCAGAGGCCTTCTATCTTTGTGACAATCCAGTATGTCTATCCCTTCCTATGTAACATTCTGTAGTTTGCCTTGCAAGATTATCACATTGTTTTAGATGTATGTAAGCACCTAGAACCATGAAATGCATTTGCTGTTTCCAACCAAGAACTTTGGTAATTGGAGGAAGGATTGATCATGCAATATGTGAGTCACATTACTGTGAGATTTGCAATGTAAGTTTTGTGCAAGTCATTTTGAATGTGATGGAGAAGGTCTGGTCTTGTTTCCTGCCCTAGTCCAGACATTCATAGATGAGCTGTGGTGGTCAGGTCTGATTTTCTTTCTGCAGGGGTCAGCTTATATTGTCCTGCCTCAGGCTCAAACCTGCTACAGCTGCATCTTGCATTTTCTGAGCCCAAGGCCATAACCTATTTCTGCTTCCTTCATCCTTTATTTGCTAATGGTCTGGTACCACCTCTCTGTCTACTCTGACACTGCTGTCAGGTAACCTGCTATCATCACCGCCATATATAAAAATTTGTGGCATGTTTCTTTCATATCTTTCTTAGTCCTACACTGATATATTAGGTGAGATTCCCTCCCCCTCCCCACAAGCTCTGAATTCTGACATGTATTTGCACTACTTTCTCAGGAAGCAAAATATGTTCTGGGTTTTTTACCCTCCTAATAGAAGAAAAAGCACAAGGTTCAAACTTTTTAAAAAAGAGAAAGAAGCAATAACAATTCTCTTGATATCAATCAACTTTAGGAATGGAAGGTGCAGCTAAAATGGTTGTAAATCCCAATGCGATTTCAGAAATTTAAAGGCAGAATTTTCAGGTTACCAGTGGGGAGACAAAATGGAAATACTGAAAATTGGACCATATATTTCTTCTTGCACAAAAAGACTTGTAGAAGATTTATTTTTACCACTACAATACAATTCTTACTTTGCAGAATATCATCGTAACAACATTTCAGAGTTTCTGTGGAGCTTAAACTGCCCTGACTGCTCTTTTTCTACTTGGCCCTCTTTGTTAGCTCAAAGGAGAGTTCTAAACTTGAATATAGCTAAAATAATAAAAACTGATTTCTTGGTGGTT
>NW_015171518.1:60920-66122 GCF_001447785.1 Gekko japonicus
TCTCAGGTTCTAGGATTCTCCTCCCAACAGGGCTGAGCCATTGTGCATCCTTCAACCTGAAACCTTAACATAAAAGGGACAATCCTTCCTCACTTATTGTGACATTTAACCTCAGAAAATGCTCTTAGAGTTGTTCAGTGGCAGTGAGGTATAATGTTATATGCAATCAAACTAATAACTGTTTGGACTTGAGTCATTCATCAGGTTCACATATTTGTATCATATATAACCCACAGAGCACCAAGCCTATTTTCAAGGCTGGTTATATCGACCTCAGGTGTTTTCACCCAAGAAACATATTCATGCTGACTCAGCTGTACCCAAACAGTTACTTGAAGCACTTGCATTTTTCAGTGTGCCAGCAAAGTTATGGACAAAGAAGTGCACCAAGCATTCCATGCCTGTCTGCAACTGATTATGGACCACACCCACTAAATTTTGTCACACAGTCAACTGTTTTGGGCCAATGAAGAGCTTCTGGACTGAACACAGGCTTCTTTGAGCAATCCTTGGCTTGGGGGATTTAAGAATGTTCTTCCTTAGCATTTCAACAGACCCGATGAATTGAATTTTTGAACATTTTGCAAAGAGGGGAAAATTTAACAGTGTCTTTTCATTTTTAACATACCTGTGGTCAGAGGTCTTTTTGAGCCGGAGTCCTCCGGGACGGAGCTCCGGCAGTTAAGACAGCAAGCCCTGCCCCCAAGAGGAACATGTGCAGACAGCCCAGCCCTGGCCCCAGCCGGAGGTCAGCTCTGCCCAGGCAGGCGGGCCCCCTGGTGGTCCACAGTGGGGGGGGGACAGGAAGAGAGGCGCAGGACACTTCCTGGGCGACTGACCTCAGCCGGGCAGTCCCAGCCCTTTCCCCTCCCCTCACTGTTCCCTCCCACCCAGCTGGAGGAGAGCCTCTCCGTGTGCACTGGCCCCACCCCATCTCAGCTGTGCCTCCCCCTCCCCTCCTACAGCCTTCCCCCCTGCAACTATTTGTTAATTGCTCCCTTCCCTCCCCCCTCTTCCTCTCCCTCTTTCCCCTGTTCCATTTAACTGAATTTATTTCCTGCCTCTCTTATCCCCCCCTTTCCTCCCCCCCGTTTTCCCCTGCAGTGTATTGATTTGCTCTCCCTTCTCCCCCCGTTGTGTTTCACTTCCCACAAGCTGCACTTGCTTGCAGCCTGACCCACGCTGTTGCTGCCCCGCCCCATCAGGACTCAGAAGTCATTCCAGAGATGAGTCACCCCTCGATTTTCTCCCTCCCTTCTTGGCCCCTACCATGAGCCTTCCACTGCCAGGGCTACCAGGTTGTGTTGCTGCGGGAGCCCCGCAAGTTCCTTCCAGCTAGAGGAGGAGCTGGGTCAGGCTGCAAGCAAATGCAGCTGTCAACTGGAGGGCCCTTTAAATCGCTCAAGAGAGAAGAGAGAGGTGTTAAGGCTTGGGGTGGGGCTTTCCCTGCTGGTCAGCAGCGGGTTGAACCCCAAAAAAGTGGGTAAACCCCCGCCAGGCCCGGGGGTCTGGCAGCCCTAGAAAGTGGGCCGGGCCAGGTGAGCCAGAAGATTGGCTATTGGAGATCTGATTGGCTAAGCAGATTTTAAAAACATTGCTTTTGGAAGTAGCTGCTATCACAGCACAAGAACCTTCACTATGTCACTGAAAGTAAGATGTGGGTGTTCAAGAAAATTCACTACCATATTCCAAAGATGCCTGCAGTCTCAAAAGGTTGAGGACCCCTGTCTTAGGCTATTCATCTTTTCTTCTGGAGGTAACTACTTAAAAATCTTGACAGATGACATGAGTGAGGCCCAAGTATCTTAGTGTACATAATTTGAGTTGTTGCCTTCAGAATTTATGTACAGACTTTTGTATGAATCACTGAAATGATAGCAAAGGCCACAAAGGATTTTAAGGGGCACATGAAGGACTTCTGTGTGCTCTTTGTGGCTTTCCCAGTTCCCCCTCCTGCTACAGTATGACATACCCCTTGAACTGCCCATAAATTGGCATGGAATCATGCAGCTCAGGGGAATTTGGCAATTCTATACCACTCCCCTCCAGTTTATGCATGAAAGTGCTTTCCACTCATTCACTGTTCATATTGCACTTCTACATGGCAGTTTTAAAAATCATTGTTGTTCTGCCCCATGTGCATGCACACACACACACACACCATTTAAAAAGCTAGTTTTGATATTATTTTTGTCAGTACCGAACAATATCATGAGCCTTTATTCTCCTATTTGGTGATTGCATAATTCTGCTACAAAGGACACATCTCAACATAACACCTTTAGCTGTGGGTTACCAGGTTAGGGTACTCACTCAGGCACCTGTTCTCAGGTTCACTCAGCAGAGACAAGCTGGCTCCAAACATCAGCTGTTTATTCGCAAGGAAACAACTACAAGAACCAACAACTTCAGCTGACATATAAAACTGAAAACTGAACAAGAGCTCCACCTAATAGGACCACAACTCAAATACTACAAAAATGTGGAGTCAGAGGTTGCTAGCACTTGACACACCATTGGAGTTCACCTTTACTGCTAACCAATCACATAGTCCTTAAAGCTAACATGGAACCTTACCGCCTGCCCACTTTTCATCCATACACCTTCAGCTAGAGGGAGTCATCAAGCGTTGGGAGCACACCTGCAGTACTATGATCCTCTTCTCCAGGCCGGTCTAGAATGTCAGCTGAGATATGTCCTGAGATAGAACGATCAGGCAGAGCAGCAGATTCTGGAGGTGCAGAACCTCATTTTCTCAAATGTCTCCTATTCTTCCTATACATATTTCCATTAAGTGTTTCAACAGTATAGGAATGTGGTTCAGTCCTCTTGCCTGTAACCAATGCTGGTACCCATCCCGTACATGTCTGCTTCTGCACACTCTCCCCCTCTTGCAGGGGTGGAAGGCACATGATCAATTTGTCATAGCAGGCCTTTTGTTGACACTGAAGGGCCTTCATCTTCTGCGGGACTGCGGATGACAGTCTGGGTGTTAAAGCTACTGATGTAGCAGATAGAATGCTGCACAAGAGCCTTCCCATAAGGAGATATGTGGGGATGTGCTCTAGGCCTGAAATAGCCATGTTCCTCAAGTTGAGTAAGGCCAAATGAAGATCTGAACCATCTAGTAAAGCTTTTTGAACATGTGTTTGATGGTTTGAACCATGCGTTCAGCCTGACCATTGGATTGGGGATAGCCAGGATTACAGTGAGTGATAGAGATACTCCATTCAGATACCATGGCAAGCAAACAATGCTTTCATCTTGGCCACAACTATGTCAGCCATTTTGTCAGGTAGCAACAGAATCTCAGGGTATTTGGAATAATAGTCAACAACTATAAGGTAGGACTGGCCACTGAGGTAAAAAATGTCAATTGCCAACTTGAACCAGGGCAATTCTGGGATCTCATGGAAGATCATTGGCTCCCTGCAGTTGCTAGGCTGAAACTGCTGGCATGGTGCACACTGCATAATGTTCAACACATTGCTCTATGTGAGCATTCATGTTAGGCCAATATATGATTTGATGAGCCTGTGTTTTCGACCTCTGTGTACCTTGATGGGGAGAGTGAAGCAGGGCCAGCATGTGAGGCAAATGCACCTTGGGGAATCATGGCCAATCTTGAATAAGTCATTTTCAATCCTGATATCATCTTTAAGAGACCAATAAGTTCTAAGATCCAGTTTAACGTGCTTTTGCTGACATGGCAATCCTTGAGAATGCAGAGCTCTGAGATCCTGTAATTCATGGTCTCTTCTTGTGTGGTCCTGCAGCTGTTTTAACAAGGAATCACCAAGTGGTTCAGTATCCACCAAACTTTAAATTATTTTGTCCTCATAAATGGGATCAGGTGTAGAGGATGGAGTTTCTGCTGTTGGGTGTGGCCTATTATGCTAATTAGTTCCTGCTGGGTGTGGCCAATTCAGGAGCCAGCTGGAACTCCGTTCCTGTGCATTCCTAGCTCAGGGACAAAATCATCTATTCCAGCAGCCTCATTATATTGTAATTGCCAGAGCTGGTATCTTTTAAACACAAGGCTCTTTCTGGGTTCACAGTAGGTTTAGAAAGCTGTTAAAACCTCTGACAGGGTCTTGTTGTTAGAGTCTGCAAACACACCTTGCAAATTATTGTAAACTTCAAGGGCTGTGTCTCCTATGCAGTGAAGCAAGACTGCAATTTTGTAATCCTCAGACTCTTTTTCAGCCTTGGTGACTGAGAGGTACAGTTTCAATTCCTCCAGTTCAACTCTTTCCCATCTCCTCCAGTTATCCCCTAAATTTCACAAAGGAAGATGGAGGCTTCAAATGCTCCACTGCTTTACGAAGGATGCAATCTGGAACCTTCCTATTCAATGCTGGGGACCCAAAGGAGATAACAGGTCAACTTCTGACACCATGTAATATCCCCCTTTGGCTGGTTCCCAGGTTAGGTAACTCACTCAGGCACCTGTTCTCAGGTCCATTCAGCAGACAAACTGGCTCAAAACCTCTGCCATTTATTTGCGAGGAGACAACTCCAACAACCTATAACTTCAGCTAACATACAAAACTGGACATTGAAACAAGAGCACCACCCAATAAGACCATACTAAATCACACAGATATTAGGGGAGGAGCAGATTGTTCCATTACATACATACATGTATACAGTAGATATACCACAATACCAGGGTCCTTTGCAAGTATTTGTGGAAACTCTTGAATTACATTCTGGGGATTTCATGACATTCAATTTTATGTTCTCATGCTATTAGCAAGGCAATAAAATTAGTACTAAGAAAAAATAAATGCATAACTTTCTGGTAATTAGTAGCTGTGATACTTGTTCATCATACCCTGTAATTGCATTTTTAGCTTATTCTCAACTTTATAATTAAAACAAAGACAAGTTCCATTCTAATTTTTGTAAAATATGCAGCTCATTGAAAGCAGGACACACATCTCTTAAACCTATGTAAAATTTCACAAAATGGTGTTTAACATTCCATTAAATGATATAATATATGCCTGCTAAATAATATTAAAATTAAATGCATGGACCACACAAATCCTGAATACTTGATTGCATATATCTGTAGGTGTAAATGCTGCTTTTCTTTTTTATTTTTCCACTCCAATCATCAATAATATAATTTTCCTTTGTTTACATATTCCTTACAAGTCACCTGGGCTTGTGGTCTCTCTCTCTCTCTCTCTCTCT
>NW_015171518.1:66167-92040 GCF_001447785.1 Gekko japonicus
TTACCTCGTTCTTTCGGGGGGGGGGGCGATTCTGAGATCTTTTGTGACTGAGAACTATTAGGACAAACCTAACAGAGATATTAAATACAGCAAAGTTGTTAAAAAATTGCCAACACAGTGAAATCCCCCAAACTAAGGTGTGTGTGATGCATATAAAATTACTTTACACATGTCCTTCAAAAAAGTTTAATACATAGTCAGGTCACATTATTGCACATCAAATTCTTGGGGCCTCTAGCTGCCAGTAGCAATTATCTGTAAAAGAACATGTTTTCCCTAGTGACTAGCTATCAGGGATTTTTGAGTATACCTAAGCATAGCCTTGAGCAAAACTCCTATAGGGAATGTGGGATTTGGAATACAGTATTTCATTTGGCTGAAATATCAAGGTTTTGGTGCAATATGTCTAGATACGTTTGTACATCTGTTTCAACATACTGATGTGTTTATCTGTTGAGGTTAATTACATGATATAGCTGTATATAAATGTAAATAGTTCTCGGAAACCTATAACCAAATTTTTACTAGGAGTTTGCAAAATGCATTTTTCTGACTCTGTGTGTGTGTGTGTGTGTACACACATACACCAAACTTGTTATGTGATGGAATACACGGTTGTGGCTTAGGATGTTACAATAAAAAGATCAGCAATATGGCAATAATTCCTAAAACAATGGTTGCATTGTATAGCACTTTGAAACACACAATAAATTCATCTGTACACAAGAATCACTTTCTACTATATCCTTTGTCTCATGAGTCCCTGGCCAGGCCTCTGCCACTACATAACAACCCTCACCTGTAAGTCAAATTTCTGTGTTAACCATAGTTGCCCATGGCTAACCATAGGTGCCCATTATTAATTGTTCAACCCTTTATCTTGATGCCATTCATCAGAGGGTATTTTAACATGAATGTGAACCTAGAGTCTTCTCATTACATGAAGATATAGCCACACATGGCTGCACTAGGGAAATGAGGGAGAATTTAGCAGGGATAAATAAATAAACAAAATCCAACTTCTTTTTGACATTAAAGTTGTTTTTTCAGATAAAAGGTGATCCTGGTCAAATTTAAAAACTTCCTTTTTTATTCCTTTCCTAAACATTACAAGAACTGTGAAAATGCAGGATTCAGTTGGATCACGAAATATATTCCTGAGAATAGTGAAAAGCTTCCTTCTCCTTCAAGTACCAGAGTGTAAAGTACTAGACCTAGTGGGCAAACATTGAAAAAAATCCAAAGAATGATTTTGTTACACTAAAACCTAAAGGGATCTTCCTTCTGGCAGCCATGTCAGATCCTAGAATTATACATTAGGATGAGCATATGATAAGCATATAATTCAAGGATGAACACAGGCTAGTTTTTAATACCTTTTGCAGCTCAAAATAGTGATCCTTACCTTAAAAGTCCTGGTAAGAGGGAAGCTCAAAGGACTACCTGCTGCTATATAACCCAGTTCAGGAATATGGTCATTATATGAATGCCATTCCATGTGCCCCCAACTTCAGAAGTAAGACCAGAGGTCATTTCGGGGGGATCGCCGGCGATCACAGTTCCCCCGGGTGAGGTACGGGGGCGGGGCACATGACGAAGCCCCGCCCCCTGCTTCCGGCCGCCCCGCTTCCGGCCCTCATTCAGCCAGGAGGAGGCAGGAGAAGAGGGAGGGTAAGTTGCTTCCTCCCTGCCTCTCCCCACCCCTGCCTGCCTGGGGCCAGGGAGGGCCTTCGCGGGGCTTCCTTGCACTCCCGCCGGCCTTGCAGGTCCAGCGCCGGGCCCCTCGTGGGGCTCGGCAGTGGAGCTGCAAGGCCGCCGGCGGTGGCCAGGACCGTTGGGGGTGGGGTGTGTGGCCTTATGACACACATCCGGTGATGTCAGGGGGTGTGGCCTTATGACACACTTCCGGTAATGTCAGGGGGTGTGGCATATGCTAATGAGTTATGCTAATGAGTTCCCCTAGCTCTTTTTCTACGAAACGACCCCTGAGTAAGACAAATAGTGACCAAGATAGAACCCGCATGGTGTAGTGATTAGAGTGGTTAGAGTGTCAGACCATAACACTGCCAAACAAAGGTCAGAGAAGTCCAGGTTCAAATCCTAACGGAAGCTGGCTGAGTGACCTTGGGCCAATCAAACACTCTCAGCCTAAGCTACCTTACAGGATTGTTGTGAGGATAAAATGGAGAAGGGAAAGTGCTGTAAGCTACTTTGGTCCCCATTGGAGCAAAAAGTGGAGTATAGATGAAATTAAATAAATAAATATTTTCTGGATCAAAACAGATGATGTGACAAAGTCTGGGTCTCTATCAGCTTGTAAAAGGTAAATTGTGTGTTGTGTGTGTGTCTCAATTTGGACTGATACCATTCAGGGAGGGGACAGAGGATTTAACCCCTTCAACCCCTACTTGGTTTATTAATTGAATCTGGATTCCCCATATTGTATTAATATTTTAGAGGGAGAAAAAGCTGTGTGCTTTAAAAACTCATTTATTTTTCTCCTTTAAAAATAGTACAAGCTCAAGAAGTAGGGCTGCCAATCCCCAAGTGACAAATGACAAAGGGTAGGTCTAGGAATTGCCTGAAACTCTATGGTGTTAGAGTTTCTAACAATTCATCTTTGTCACTCCCAGTAAGAACTTCTGGCAAGTATATGAGGCTGCATTTTTCCTCCAACCCTCCCACAGCCCCCCTCCCAACTTTATCAAGGAGGCCGGTTCCCGACAACAAAATTAAGTGAAGGTTGAAGGGTTAAATCCCCTTCCTATGCAGTTCTGATCCAAATTGTGATTGCACAGAAACAAAGTTTGCTTTTTATTGACCAGTGGAGATTGGTGATCTTACCTGCATATATTTATGCCCCCTGTTGTAGCACCTCACCTATGGCCTCTCCCATGGATTCTTTTCAATTCACAATGAATTCATCAGCTTCTAAGCATGAGCTCCAAATGCCTCTATTTGCCCTAGCATTTAGGAATGGCTGATGTTATGCTGACTGCTATTTTGGTTGGGGTTTAGCTGTGTTTTATAAAGGTGTGTGCACACTTTTTTGAGAGCCAGTCTGGTGTAGTGGTGTAGTGGTTAAGTCTAATCTGGGAGAAGCGGGTTTGATTCCCTACTCCTCCACTGGCAGCTGCTGAGTGACCTTGGGCAAGCCATAGACTCTGAGTGAAGGGGGGGTATAAATCAAACCTCCTCCTCCTCCTCCTCCTCCTCCTCTTCTTCTTCTTCTTCTTCCTCCTCCTCCTCTTAGGATTCTACTGTCTCTTTAGATGAGTTACCTGAGACCCAGTTTGGTGTAGTGGTTAAGAGCAGCGGACTCTAATTTGGAGAACTGGGTTTGATCCCTCACTCCTCCACACGAAGCCAGTTATGGACCAGTCACAGTTCTCTCAGAACTCTCTCAGCCCCACCTACCTCACAGGGTGTCTGTTGTGGGGAGAGGAAGAGAAGGTGATTGTGAGCCACTCCGAGACTCCTTCGGGTAGTGAAGGGTATAAAACCAACTGTTGTTGTTGTTGTTGTTGTTGTTGTTGTTCCTAATTGTTTTAAAGACAATTAGGGGTGTTAGTTTATCTTGCTTTTAATGACGTTGTGGTTTGTTTGGCTTCATTTTATTGTGTGTGTTTTATTGTGTCTTAACTGTTTCTGTGTGCTGGGAAACACCTTGATAATTTCAGAGACTGAGATAGAGCAGCATATCAATGTATAAAATGAATACATAAAATAAAATATGCCTTTTTAATGTGTTAAAAATTCTGGCTGAAATTATTGTGCAATAGCAGGCCTTCTCATTTTACCTTACTGCTCCCGCCAGGCCCTCCTGTCTTCCGCCGTCCTCTGAAGTTGGCTCAACTTCATGTTCGTTGCATCTATGATACTGTCTAACCATCTCATCCTTTGTCATCCCCGTCTTCTTTGACCTTCAATCTTTCCCAGCATCAGGGTCTTCTCCAGTGAGTGCTCCCTTCTGATTTGGTGGCCAAAGTATTTGAGCTTCAGTTTCATTATCTGGCCTTCCAGGGAACAGTCAGGGTTGATTTCTTTTAGGATTGACTGATTTGATCTTCTTGCAGTCCAAGGGACTCTCAAGAGTCTTCTCCAGCACCATAGTTCAAAAGAATCTATTCTTCGGCGCTCGGCCTTCCTTATAGTCCAACTCTCGCAGCCTCGCGAAGAGTCGGACTCGACTGTGCGACTGAACAACAACAACAACAACAATTATATTTGATTGTACCTCAAGTTTCTGATCTACCTGAGTAATAAAGAGGACAGTTGGTATGGAGTGGTGGTTAGCATGTTGGACTAGGATCTGGCCAGCAGGGGGGACTTAGTAGGAAAAAGAGCATCTGATATTGCAGTGATGTGTCTACATCACCTCCAACATGACCCAGAAGTGACATCATCATGTTGCCGATGTCGGGGCAATGCTCTTGCATTTGGGCAAAAACTCTGTGGTAGAAGCCAAATTTACCAGGTGCCATCAGGAGGTCCAGCAGTGGGGCCAGTTCACTAGAACAGAGAGAAAGAGAAATCTGCAGAACCAGCCCACCCCTTTGGTACACATTGCTGCACTAGTTTTCATTATCCATAATACCAGAAACAAATACATTATTTGGCCTAATACATTAATGCATGTTAGCGTTATGTAAAACATTAGGGACATTTATAGTGTAATGCAATTTTTAAAAATAATTGCAAAAATAAATAGTGTTACATCCTTGACAAATGCAGCCTTTTGTATATTTCTACAGCTCTGGTAAAACAAGTCTCCCAAAGCAGCTTTCGAGTGACCGTGAAATTAAAGGAAGGTGAAAGCTATAGAAATGTTCATTTTCACTCCTGATAAAATTTGTGCCATCCCAAATGCTTTTTCTGCCCTCCTTCCTAGATTTCTGCAAATAGATGCCATTTATCTGATTGGATTCCTGTCTCATCTTTCTACATATTACAGCTAATTAGTACCCCCCGTTGAGAAACAGTCCACTGATAGAAAAAGCAGTTAGATAAGATCTACATTAACAAATGTAGTTCATTTAATATCATTTGTGGTGCTGCATTATTAATAATACATAATTACCCTGGGCAGGCTAGTAGGGGGAGAAGAAAACTATTCTTTAATTTTGTGGCCTTTTGCAAAGGAGAGGTATATTTGACAGAATAAAAGAGTGCCGCATTACAGGTAGCCATCCATCAAAAAGCTTTATGTGTCAAACTATTTTATTAACTTTTTCCACTGAAAGAAGGCTTGTATTTTCAAAAAGTTGCTGCTTACCCCTACCTCCTTCACATCTGGATTAGGTGTTCTTCAGAAAACCAAAGCAACATAGCTCTTATCTGCCCCAGGGAGCTGAAAAATCCAATGACTGTTTCACACATAAAAATATCCTATTTCTGGCATGAATGTGTTGTTTACTCATTTATTACATTTTATCCTCTCCCCTCCGCAAGGAGTTCAGGGGTGGGTACATGGTTCTCTGGTCTTCCATTTTTATCCTCACAGCTACTCTGTTATCATAGACTAGGGCTGCCAAGTCCCCCCGGGAGGCAGGGATTCCCCCACTGAAAGGGCCCCCAATCCACCGGTCTGGATCCAGCCAGCAGGGGGAACCCCACCTCCAAAGTGGCCAGATCAGGCCAACGTGCCCAGTGCAATGACATCACCCGGAAGTGATGTAATCACGCTGGGCACGTTGCAGAGCGATGCTCTAGCAATCACCCTGAAAACTCTATGTCCTTCATTGCTGAGTGTGGACTTCAGCCAAGTCTCCATAGTGCAACACACCCAGGTGGGGCCTGGAGATTTCTCAGAATTACAACTGATCTCCATATGATAGAAATAAGTCCCCCTGGAGAAAATGGCTGCTTTGGAGGGTGGACTATGGTGTTATACCCTGCTGAGGTCCCTCCAAAGGCTCTGCTCCTCACCCCTCGCTTCCATCTCTCCACAGGAATCCAGGTAGAAACTAATGGACAAGGGAAGGAGGAACATGCATGCCAGCTTCACCATCACCATGACACATAAAAGTGGGAATCTGGACATACGATACCTTCACATATACAAATTGTACCTGCATAGGCTCCATCTCCATGATTGGGAATATTGGGATGATGCCAACATGCATACAGCTTTTACACATGGGTGCCATGCCCATGTTCTTGTTACTGTGGGTAGGTGGAAGGTGAGCCAGCATCCTCATTATACCTAATCTCTTATATGCATTGGCTTCAGTCAGACTGCCTATGTATGTTGTCTGTGGAGGGCTACTCTGACTACTGCCATGCACTGAATTAATGCTTTTCTAGGTCAAGTACATGTATTGGAAGGCTGCTGCTACTTGATCAAAGAATCTGCCATTGAAAAAATGTGCATGCCTTGTTTCAGACACAATGTACATATTTATCCCTTCAAGGGAAACAGATAATCATTTTAAAATTATAGTTAGCGATGCTGTTATCTTCATGCTGGCATGGTTGAACGTACCTCATAATTCCTTTCTTGTCATTGGATCCTCCTTCAGTCTCATGCTGCTGACATGTTTGCAATCTTAAATGGTGTGCTTTTCAAGTGTATGGTCTTCCGGCTGCCAGCTGTGGGCTGTTCTCCCACTCGGAATGGCCTGCCTAGCATTGACCAGAGCTTTGGCCTTTTCCATCATGGCTCCTACTCTGCAGAACGAGTTCCCTAAGTGAAGGGAGCCCCTTTCTTAAGGGCCTTTAGAAATGTTGCAAGGCTTGCTGGTTTAGTGGGGCTTTTGATGGGAGAAAAGGCAGGGTATAAATGTTTTAACAAAAAATAAAATATGTACTGCTCTTACATCTAGGCACCTGGAGAGATTTACTATTACATGAGACAGTCAGCCAGTAGCCAAGATTGGCACACTCACAACTGACTGAACTGCTGCATAAGTGAGGGGCAGGACATGGAACAACCTGGTCAGGACAGAGAATGCAACACTGGAAACAATGGGTTTATTTTTGCACAGCTAGCAACTTTCATCCCACTTGGCAACCAGCTGCAGGCACTATTGGCACATGCTCAGAATCAAGATGGCAAGGAGCCATGGCACAGGACATAATCAGAGTATTACAAAGTCACCTAGGTAATGCAATGACTTCTTCCTGGGATTGCAAGGCCAGTGGGAGATTTTCTTGGGGAAGGCCTTGCAAGGAACATAACGATGACATCACTCCCCGTGCACCCAGAAGTTATGTTGGCTTGTCTCTGGGGTTATTCTAGCATCTGGACAAAAACTCTACGCTATAGTGTCCAGTATCACTTCTGGTTAAAACTGGAAGCAATGTAGGTATGCTGTGTGGTGCTGGTACACCTACCCCCCAATTCCTCCCACTGGTGCCAGAGGCACCACTGGGCATCAAAGGGAATTGGCATCTGTATTTCCTACCCAAACAAATGATGCAATGGAACAAGGATGTGCATGCGTTTGTGACACAATTTAGAAATTCAGTGACAAGCAAGTTTGTCTGAGTGTTCAAGGATGCCTTTCATAATTTGCTATAAAATTACAGTCTGCCCATCCCTAACTGTAATGTGTGAAGTGGCACATTGTTCTGGAAGGGAGGAGACCACTAGGCTTGAAAAAAAATAGGAAGGTAAATGGAGCAGTTTTACAAGCTGCATTGCATAGCCTCAGCAGCAACCTAATGAGGAGAGGTTTCTGTATGTACTTGCAGTTGCTATTGGGCAGCAGAAACCGGGTACACAAGGCAAAACAAATATCATCCCCATGCACCTGTGTGGTAGCCCCCAGCAAGTACTGCAGGCATGAACTAATGGGGTCAGGTATTAACACTCTCAAATTTGCAACATCAAGTCTATCACGCTGCACAGTAAATATAAATCATCTTGAGTATAACAGCATTATTTGTTGGATATGTAATTATGCCAGATGAAATTGGTTTTGTCCCAAGGCAGAAGCAAACAGAAAGAGGCTGGATGTATGGAAACAACATCAAGCAAAAAAAATCATCCACCAGGGCTTAAGGTAACTATGCAACTGTGTGACCAAATCTGCAGACTTGTTACAGCCTAAAGGATCAACTAAGGGCCTGCCTGCACCTTTACAGCCCCTAGGACACAGCCTGGCCATTATAGCACCCCAGAGTGTACAGAACCTCCAAGAAGCCCTCTGCATGGGTAGTCTGCATACATACACCTTGTTGAGGTGCCTGGAGGCAGAAGTACACATCAGGGCCTTATGCACTGGACTGGTTGAAACCATTCCTCACAGACCGAGCCCAAAGAATTGCCATAGTAGACCAGTTGTCATCAGTATCAGACATATCCTGTGAGGTCCCTCAGGACACAATCCTATCCCCCATGCTCTTCAATCTTTATGTAAAGCTCTTAGGTCAAATCATTCATAGTTTGGGGGTTGGCTGTTATCAATATGCAGATGAGAGAGAGAGAGTTATCCTAATCTCCTGGTGATGCTGTGGTTAAATGACTAGGAGTGAACAAATTGAAATGAAACCCTGGAAATACAGAAGTAATATTGGTTGGGAAGGTGGAGGCCTTGAAGGATATTATGCTCCCTACTTTCAGTGGGGTTCAGTGGATTCTTGCCAACTCAGTTTAGGAGCCTAGGGGTTATAATGAATCCAACATTATGACTGTATAAACAAATTAATGCAGTTGCCAAAAACAGCTTTCTTTCATCTCATCCTAGCTCGAAAGATGGCCCCTTACCTTGAGAAGGCTGATCAGGCCACCTGGATCCATGCAATTGTAACATTGAATCTAGACTACTGTAAAGCACTGTACATTGGTCTTCCCTCAAAATCAATTAGGAAACTCCGGTCGGTGCAGAATGCCACTGCTCGCTGCTATTGGAAGCCAAATGGAGCATACATTTTATTCCCATTCTACAGTCACTCCACTGGCTGCCCCCAGTCACCGAGCTCAATTTAAAGTATTGGCTATCTCTCCTTATATATAATTGAATAGTGGGTGCCAAAGTTCTATAATGCACTCCTTTAGTGTATGGACGCTTGAACTGTCAGTCAGAAGATGCTGGCTGGGTTGACTGGCTGCTTTGTGCAGTCCCGCCCAGTGTTTCAAGGTCTTTTGCATATGGAAGCTGATTGGACTTCACTGCATTCCACACCTCAAACTCACCCCCCTCCCCGCAAGGCAGTTGGAATGTCAGTTGCATACGGAACCTTCAGGGTCTTTTGCATATGGAAGCTGATTGGACTTCACTCCATTCCACACCTCATACTCCCCCCCCCCGCAAGGCAGTTGGAATGTCTGGTGGTGTGTAGGTCCCAGGATCATGTTTTAAAAGCTGCCTGGGGAGATGGGGACCTCAGACAGGTTACGGTGCCATAGACTCCACCCTCCAACCCAGCTATTTGCTCCTGGGGAACTATTGTTGCCAATCTTGGCCCAGCACCCATCAAACCATTCTCTTCAACCCCCTGCTGTGCAGCACACTTTCCCCTAGGGTTGCCAAACTCCAGGTGGGACCTGGAGATCTCCCACTGCTACAATTGATTTCCAGATGACAGAGATCAGTTTCCCCTGGAGAAAATGGCTGCTTTGGAGGGTAGACCCTATGCCATTATACCTGCTGAGTCCTTCTGCCCCCCCCCCGCCCAATGAAAACACATTGGGGCCAGTCCTGATAGGGTTGCCAACTCCAGATGGGAAATTCCTGGAGATTTGAGGGATGGAGCCTGAAGAGGGTGAGGTTTGAGGAGGGGTGGGACCTCAGACAGGTACACTGCCATAGACTCCACCCTCCAAACCAGTCAGTCTCACATAGGGAACCATTGTTGCCAATCTCCAGGTGAGGGCTGGAGAGCACTCAGTATTACAACTGCTCTGCAGAAGGGAGGGCAGAAGTCAGCTGAAGTCAAAGGGGCAGATAATGGTAGGTTGGTGGCTAGCTGGGAAGGAGATGGGGTTGCCAACTACATGCTGACAAATTCCTGGGGATTTGAGGGGTGGAGCCTGGAGAGGGTGGGGTTTGCAGAGGGGTGGGACCTCAGACAGGTAGAATGCCATAGACTCCACCCTCCAAACCAGCCATTTTGTCCTGGGTAACAATTGCTGCCAATCTCCAGGTGAGGGCTACAGATTACTCACAATTACAACTGCTCTTCAGGTAGCAGAGATCAGTTCCTCTGGAGAAAACAGTGGACTCTGTCATTATACCCTGCTGAGGTCACCACAGCAAATTGACACTGTTTGCCCAAAGCCAGAGCACTCCCCCAGAGCCTCTTTCTAGATCCCGTTGTATTGCTTTCACAACGGGCTTTACTGCTAGTCACATATAAATCCCTTCATGGCCTTGGACCCTCATATCTGCTAGACAATCTCTCCCTCTATGCTCTGCCACGACAGCTTTGATCATCCGAGCAGATCTACAAATGTGCCGACCTGCAAATGGGCAAAATCAGCAACTTCCCGTATATGTACCTTCTTTGCTGTGGCCCCCACCTTGTGGAACGGCTTGCCTGAGGTAGTCAGGAAGGCTTCCAGTCTCATGGCTTTCCACAAAGTATGCAAAACTGAATTATTCAAGAGGGCTTTTCTATGCAGTCAATAGGGTAGCACTAAACAAACTGCTTCACAAAGTTACTTGGATAAATTATTAGGGACTGTGCTCTATACTATTGTGTATAAAAAGGTAAAGGTTTCCCTTGCTCAAAAGCCAGTTGAATTCGACTCTAGGGGGCAGATCTCATCTCTGTTTCCAAGCTGAAGAGCTAACACTGTCCAAAGACTTTTCCATGGTCATGTGGCCGGTATGACTAAACACCGAGGCACACAGAATGCTGTTACCTTCCCACTGAAGCAGTACCTATTTATCTACTTGCAATTTCTTGCTTTTGAACTGCTAGGTTGGCAGGAGCTGGGGCCAGAGGGTCTCAAACTGGGAAGCTACCGACCTTCCAGTCTGCAGCTCAGCATCATAACCTCTGAGCCACCATGGCCCCTAACTATTGTGTATAGTTTGCTGCAAATTGGATCCTACTATGCAATTTTGTGTCATATAATGTGTCACATTAACACTTATGCTTTGCTATAGCTCTATTTTTTAGATTTCTGGTTGGTTCAACAATCCAAATCCTATTTAATTGTTTATTGATTGTCCCCATCTTGTGGATTGCATTGACTCACTCTGTGTAATCCATCTTAGACCCCAGTGAGAAAGACATATAAATATTGTAAATAAATACACACAGCCTGGTTTGGGCCCTCCATGCACTGTCAAGGAGTAACCTGCCTGTGAAGCCCAAGCCTACCATACCAGCCACCTTTCTTTTAGTGCTCTACCTCACAGATTAATACAAAGTTTTTCTGACAGATTTGGTTCTCAAACCTTCCAAAAATACTGTACTTCAGCTCATACTTCTCAAAAACTATTGGGGTCCCAGAAGAAGATCCCAGACTCCTAACTCAAAAGGCTACATCCCCAGTCTTTCCTGGGGTTTGCATTTTAAGTGTTAGTTTCATTAATATATGGCCCATTGTCTTCTGGATGTGGGTATCATGGTATCAGTGGCACTGCATACTTCCCCTAAAGCCTATTTATATATCTGAAGGCCACGAACAAAGAAATAGGGGACCAGAAGCTGGACTGTTTCTGCAGTCTTAAACCAAAAGACAGAAAATTCAGCAAACAAACAGGTATCTCTTTTAGAGTCAGGCAGGGGTAAAACTCTGAGTTAGAGGAGGAAAATAATGGAAGACAGAAGTACTTAAAAAGTTGTTAAGTGAGTGCATGAAGGACAAAATGTGTCCATAATAAAAAGCAAATGTACACTTTAAGATATAAGAAGATGACTGTACAATAAACATACAGTAGAAGAAACAAAATCTGACAGGAATTTAAAAAACTGAGGTTTTTGGCCTGGATAATAGCTGGGGTTCAAAAGGAAGAGGTGAACTATTTCCTAAGAGAGAGTGAGATAGTGCTTCTACATGTACTGAATATATTAGCTTGGTACAATATATGAGAGAAAAGCCAAGCTCAATTAAAGAGTTCAGCAAAATATGATCCACTGAAGTGGAGGTGGTGTATGAATTGGTCTCTGCAACATTCTGTTAACTGCTGCCAGGGCCCAAGTCAATAGGGTTGCACTGATGTAGCTGAGGGGATTTGGCCTTTAAGTTGTTAACTATTATAGGTCACTTTGAAAGGCCACACTTCCATGAGCAGCATATTTTTAGAAAGATTGCTGGGTTTTTTTTTTAAAGGATGACCTAATCCCCAGGGCTGCAACTAAGGCAGGTCAAAAGAGTAGATCAGGGAGAGGGGAAGACCTGGAGCTAAGGCTGAAGATGGCAGGAAGCTAGGCAAGTATTTCCACTCTGGGTGTTAAAAAAATGGTTATTGCTCTGCCAGTTCTGGTCACAAGGTCACTAACAGCTGTTTTCATCATTTATATTACAAGGTACAAACTGTGGTAGGCCAAGAAAACTTCTCTGATCCTTTTTAGTCAAGGAAAGTTGTGCTATGGACACTGGAGATAAAGAAATTACTGACAGAGGTGTAATTTAATTTCTTAGAAGAAATACAAATGGAAGAGAACGGGAGTAATGACAACTAGTTTTGATCAGGTTTAATATTTTTCCCCCACCAGGAAAGTATACTCATCAGAAACTGGCAAATTTGCTAGGACTTCCTTGTTAGCTGACCAGAGCCCCATAATGTTATTGGTTTGCTGAAAAAGAGGGGCAGTGAAACAGCAGAGCCAATGGCTTGAGTGTTGGTGACAGAAGACCTACCTACTACCTAATCCTTTTTTTAAAAAAATACTGGATCTGGGATGTTCTACATACAAAACAGATGTTCTACAACTGTGTAGCTCCACTACACAAAGGTGTCAAGAGGGTTATGGTCAGGCCATTGAAGTCATGGCCTACTTTTCAAGAACAGATCACTGGTATGCCTTGTGTCTGCATACTTGGGGTACATCATTTACAGGGTTGTTTTGAGGCTCAAACCATATCTTCTGACATATTCTGACATGTGATTCTTCTCTAGGGTTGCCAAGTCCTTCTTCATCACTGGTGGGGGACTTTGGGGGCATTCTTGGATGGGATGGGGAAATCCCCAATGCAATGACATCACACAGAAGTGACATCATCACATTGGGGACCAGCACCCTGCACACCTGAACTCCAAGTGGCGAATTCACCACTGGAGTTCAGGTGCCCCCCCCTCTTGCAAACAGTATTTAAAGGGGTCCTTTGAATGCTGTTTGCAAGAAGTGGGGGCCACAAGGGCCTGAACTCCAAGTGATGAATTCACCACTGGAGTTCAGGCCTGTGCCCCCCCCCCACACACACACTTAGAAGGGCACTCAAGAGTGGTACCTTCAGCATTTTTCCAATCATCCCTCTTGTTGCTAGCCCAGTCCTGCTGTATACTACCTAGGTCATTGTGAGTCTTTCAAAAGCATTCCCACAAGCCTTTGGAAAATATGCAAATTAATTTTCCAAAAGGCTCATGGGGATGCTTTTGAAGATTTACCATGACTTAGGTGGTATACAGCAGGACTGGGCTAGCAGAAAGTCTGATGACTGGGAAAGTGCTGAAGGTACCACTCTTGAGTGCCCTTTTAAGCTGTGGGGGTTGCTCTTGAGAGCGGGGCTTCCCCTACTGGCCAGCTGGCTGGCAGCAGGCAGGAGCCCATGAAATTGAGGGATCCTCCACCCTCACCTGGGTACTGGCATCCCTAGCCTTCTCCTTCTGCTGCCCTCTTTTAGAATTCACCATCTGGCCACAGTTAGGCTGTGGGATTTTTCTGTGGTAGGTCCAGTCTTTTGGAATTGCTTAGAACTAGGGGTGTGCGCTTAGAACTAGGGGTGTATAAACCAAGCTGGAAAAATACCCGAAAAAACCTGATCAGTATTTTTCAGTATTTTTTCAGCCAAGCTACTGATTTGGCTATCCAAAAATGGCTGACCCAAAAAATTGCGAAAAATTCAGGTTTTCTCAGGACCACCACATAGCCACCATTAAAGGGCATTTAAAGGGCTCTCAGTCCCTTTAAATGCCTTCAGAGTGAACTCTCAGCTTGGAGAAGACATTTAGGTCATTTCCATTTCTGGCTGGCTGGGGGGTGGTGTTCTGTTGTGCTCCCTGAAGAGCTAAGTTTTCTTTGTCTTTTTCATTATCTGCCATCTGTTCTTTCAGACTTAGTAGTTTGGATTTTGCTTTGTTTTGTTTCAAGGTAGCTGTTTTGGCAGGTTCAAACTGCTTTTCTTTTCAGGATATTTTCTTTGTGTCCATAGATAAGATGCTGGGGTTAGGCTGAGGTGAGAACAGTGCTGCGGCTGTCCTCCGCTGCCCAGAGTACTTTATCGTATCTTTTTTTAGTTCTATTATCTCTATCAGGTGTTTTGCTGGCTGGTAGCCACACTGTTAAGAAGGGAGTTTGTTATTGGCACTTGCTGTTTTGACTCCCTAAATTCTTCTTAAAGTAGACTTGAGCAAGGCAAATACAGACCCAGAAAAGCAGCTAAGTGTTTCCTGAATATTTACCAAATTCGAATACCATACCGGTATTGGGATTTGGGACTATCAGGAAATTTCAACCTGAACCTGAAAAATACTGAAGGGGGGGGGGGGGGGGGGGTTGCACATCCCTAGTTAAAACATAAGAAGAACCCTGCTGGATTAGACCAGTGATCCATCAAGTCCATCATCCTGTTTCGAATTTATCTCCAAAAGGGATATCCTACCCCCTTATCAGGAACTTCTTTCTCTTAATCTTTCCCTTTCTCTTAATCTGTTTTGTACAGTTGTGGATGTCAGGAGGCATAGCCTAACTGCTACTGATCAGTTGTAATCAACATGCTAGTTCCTCATTTGGTTCTATCATTTGATTTTATCATTAAACGTATCTAATTTACTAAGTACAGATATACCATCACTGCATACATTTACACACGATTTTGAATGTATAACTGTGTTTAGACAGTGCTAAATCCACATTAATGTAATATTGATGTTTGTTTCTTGATCTTGCTTCTCAATATGACTGTAGTTTCTGTAAAAATTCCATTAAAATATATTTTTAAGTCCATCATCCTGTCACACACAGAGGGCAACCAGTTACTCTGTAAGGCATCAATAGAGTACAGCAGTGGTGTTTAGAAGTTTACTGCCTCTGGAAGGTCCCTTCAGTCACCAAGGCTAGTAGCTACTGATGGACCTATGGCTAGTAGCCATTGATGGCTTACCAGAATAGGTGTAGAGCATTCATGAAGGAGTATAAAAGGATTTTATCTCAGAAAGATTTTTGGTGGGGGGTAAATTGTTTTGGAAGATCTAGCTCTCTTTTATCTCATTAGTTGTTTTTATCCTTTTGATGAATGTTAAATTGTTTGCATGAGTTTGCACCTTGTAACTTTGTTGAGTCTAAGTAGATAAGGAGGACACATCTTTAAGTCACTAACTATGAAATGCTAATGTTTTATATACTTAAAGGATGTGATGTGCAACAGTGGGATCAGCTGACTAGGGAGGTGGTGAGCTCCCCCTCACTGGCAAGCTTTAAGCAGCAGCTGAACAAACACACTTGACAGGGATGCTCTAGGCTGATCCTGCATTGAGCAGGGGGTTGGACTAGATGGCCTGTATGACCCCTTCCAACTCTGTGATTTTATGATTCTACTTAGAATGGCACTGCCAGTTACACAGACATAAAAGTCTCTCTATGCCATCTATTTTATTTAAGTATTTATTTTATTCAGTTTCTAGGCCACTCTCCTTGCACAGCAGGCTCAGACTATACTTAAGCTCCTATTCTCTGCTGCCAACAGGAATAGCTTCCTGCCCTCCTCTAAGTGACAGCAAATATTTAAAGAGAGCAATCAAGTCCGCCGTCAGCCTCCTCTTCTCCAGACTGAACATGCCCAAGACTCTCAGCCTTTCCCCATATGGCTTGGTCTCCAGCCCTCCAATCATCCTCCTCGTTGCTCTCCTCTGCACCTGCTCCATTCTATCCACCTCCGTTTTGAAGTGAGGCCTCCAGAACTGCACACAATACTCCAGGTGCTGCCTGACCAATGCAGTGTACAGCAGGACTATCACATCTTGCAATTTGGATGTTATGCCTCTGTTGATACACCCCAAGATTGCATTAACCTTTTTTGTCTCTGCATCATACTAGCTGCTCATATTTAACTTACGGTCCACTTGTACCCCAAGGTCTTGTTCACACACACTGCTACCCAGAAGCATATCCCCCATCCATTATGTGTATTCCTCATTTTTGTTACCCAGATGTGGAACTCGGCACTTATCTTTGTTAAATTGCATCTTGTTCACATCCACACATTTTCCCAGCGTATTCAGATCTTGCTGAATTCTACCTCTACTGGTGTGTTTGCTGCTGCTCCCAATTTGATGTCATCTACAAATTTAATGAGTAGCCCCTCCACACCCTCATCCAGATCATTTATAAAAATATTGACAAGTATCAGGCCCAGAACCAAGCCCTGTGGCAGGGTTACACCTTTCAAAGTCCATTGAAGTCAAGAGTAAAACTCTGCTGAGGATGGTACTGTGAATGCCTACCATAAATATAAAACAAAGAAAAGCCTTCTCTTTTCAACAAAAAAATTACAACATAAAAGAATCTTTGTCTAATAAAAATATTTTATCAAGCAAAGAATAACATGCAGTATTAAAACTAATATTAGTGACATTTCATATATCTTGGCAGAAACTAGGGAACAGGCTTTGTTTGAACTCCACTGCCCTTTTATTAGACTTTTTCCAGAATTAATTTATTTCCTTGTACTTCTCATTATGTTTTTATTGCATTCGGTGAACAATAGTGGAGCCTAATTTAACACCTGTAAATTCCCAAGGACACTAATGAAAGATTGCATACACTATTGGGTAAGTGTCTAATTCACATCTGAGAGGTTGTGAGTTCAAATCCTATTAGACTTGTATGTATTAATGTTTCTATTAACTTCTCTCCCCCATCAGTACAATTTTAGATTTAATCAATTCTTTTCAAATATTTTTAAAATGAAAAGATACAGCCTCAAGAGGAAGAAATGCTATAATAATAATATGTCTCTAAATATCCACAGATTGACTGGGTAAATGGTGGCACTTCAGCACCACCACAGAGGTGAAGTTCCTAGCTGGAATAAAACAAAAATTGCTTCCTGAAGCTACAGGTAGACCCAGATTGAAATGGAATGTGGGGCAAATGAAAATAACTTACCCATGCAGAATTCCACATCACCTGGCATTTTGTAAAATAGATGTAACAACCCCTATGGTTGCAGCATTAGCATACTATGGCATTATCTGTAGCATAACTCAAAGCCATATGAGATATACATGCACTGGGCATAGAAGTGTTGCCTATATAGGAACTAGTACATGGGTCCAGATTCTTCTAAACAAGCCACCAGACTGCATGGAACCCAGCACAAGTGATTTTTCATCTACTCAGTATCTAACTCCTGGTTCAGATATGCAGGAGAATGAGGCAGGAGAGACCTGAATAGGTAAAGCAGGCTGTACCAATGTAGACTGCAGATAGAGTCTCACTGAGGATTGGAATGTTCCTCTACACTGAAAAAAAAATCTCTTGGCAAATAGAAAATAATCACAGTAAATAGAGAGAGGAGATGGAACTTCTCTCTCTGCTCTGCTAGTTTTCTATTTGCGTAGGGGTTGTTTTTTTAATATGAAGGAATATTCAAAGAAGGAATGTACCACCTGCAATATGAAGTGATACAGTCTATTCTACCACCTCATTGTCCTACATATGTGCACCAGGTGTACTTCAAATTGGGCCATAATGGAGTACTTCTAGAGAGCAGCACCTAATCAAACAGGCAGTTCTTTTTTTTCCCCCTTCAGTCCAGCCCAAAGAGGGGCCAACATATGAGCACTTAGGAATGGCAGCCGTAAATAGCACAATTCAATGTCTCTATAGAGGGCTGAAAAAGCAAGATCTGCGGGAGGCGCCACAAGGCTTGCTTATTTGCCAAAGCATTTGATGGGGTATGAACAGCTGGCATAATCGGGGGGGGCAGGGAGGTATTGGGGGATTTCTTTTATTTGACTTTCATCTGTAATGTTTTAATAATTATGTGTGAGCCACCTTAAGCCAAGAGGAAAAACAGGGTACACATGAAAAGCTTTCTGAGCAACCTCCTTTTCTTCATTAGTCAAGCAATCACTTTCTTGTCCCCCAGACCCTTGTGGGAGAAGGGGAAACACCCTTTTGCAAATTCTTTCCTGAATGCATCCAGCCCCCCTTCATCTGAAACCCACTGACCACTTCTTGCTCTGCTGTTTCCACCTCACTGTTCCATTATCACGTCCTCTCCTTTCTCTCAAACCAATAGGAAAGGCACAATATAAATGTTTCAGTGAATAATAAAATAAATACCTTGGTTCTACTTCAGTTTGTAAGTCCTGGGGGAAAGGGCTGGGTCACTTTTCTGTTCTCTATAGCCTTGGAGACATAATTGAAGTCAAATAAATGTGTATATTAAAATTAGCAGGAGGACTGTGTCTGGTATCCACTGTAAAGCATCAGTAGCCTTATGGCCAAGCTCCTCTTTTCATCTTTTTAAAAAAATAAAATTTAACCTTGGGCTTTAAATACCATGGACACAATCTCTAAAGAGATGCTTCAAGAAGGGGTGCTTATATTGTGACAATAGGCAAACGCTGATCACACAGGCTCTATAGCTTAACCAAAACGAATTAAGCAGTTCACTGAAATGACAATGAGAAAAAGATAGGGTAAAACTAAGAGGGAAAATTAAGAGAAATTACAGACATCGTTGAAAGATGTAATGAGTACACTGCAAACAACACAACTAAAAGCCTCATAGTAAGATACAATAGAAGCAGCAAAGGAATACAAGCAAATGATAATACAGTTGAACTGAACCTACAAAACTCTAGCCTTTAGTCTTCCTACAAACAATTTCTTTGCCATTCTAAAGTGAAGCTTAATTCCAAAATTATTATAAAACATGTGAAATCATAGATTCAGAATGACTCCAAGGGATCTTCAACCCAAGTATCCTAACCAGCTGCACTAAATTTACTCAACCCTGGCCCCTGCCACACGGGGCGGAAAGGGATGGGCTGAAGCGCGGCTTCTGAAAGCCGCACCAAAAGAAACACGCCGCGGCGGGATCACATTGATCCCCTGAGCCGCGGCGCATTCCCTCCCCGGCACGATCAGATGCCCGGGGAAGTGACAGAGGGGAACGGGAGACTGCCGAACTGCGCATGTCTGAGCATGCGCAGTTCAGGCAGGAGCCAGGGATGCGCCGGCAGAAAGACGGGCCGGCGATCCCACGGCCGGCGTTGATGCGGCCATCGTGGATGAACCACCTCGGTAGGTGGTTCATTTTTGATGCGTGTTTTCGGGGGAAGGGCCAGATTGGGGACGGGTGCGCAACGCTGCCCAGATATTGCAGTGGGATTGCACCCGTTTGCTCCGGCCCACTCCCGGCCCAAAACCCCTCGTGTGGACAGGGCCCCTGTGTCTCTTATTCATTTCTCTTGACCAAGGGTAGGGACTGAGCCATAGATGCCTTTTTTGTTTATCATTCGGTCTGTTTTCCAAGGGGGCAAAAATCCATGTGCTCATAGTATCTCCCCAATGGTACCCTAAGCATTGCCCTGATATTGCTTGATTTGGCTCCTCAAGGGAATTTGGTTTGGTGTGTTGGGTCTGGGTTCCCCTGACCCAATTCACTTTCCTGCAGCTACACAGAAGTTACATATGTAGAAGGAGAAAGACTAAAAAACTTGACTGAATTGAAAAGATAATATTTAAAAAACTAAAAGCTGCAGGGAACGTCATTTTAAAGATCAGAGGGAACCCTTTTTGCCTTGTAAACATGGTGTGAGGTAGGAGGGGCTGCTGCATCCTCATATGCCATTTTCAAAAGCCTAAACAGCCCTAGCAAGGAGCTATTCACTTAACTTTGGATCAGGGCTGTTTCAGTTTCTGAAAATGGTGTGGGGGGGCAGCAGCCTTCAAGATTCCAAAAACCATACTATTTTTAAAAAAATAATTTTGATGCTTTTGGCATTTTTCTCATGTTCAAAGCAGTTTCTTCATAAAATCATTTAGAATGCACTTGGAAAAAAATTAGTGGAAAAAAATCCTTTGAGAAGATCATATTTCACACTGTTAAAAGCCACTGGAGTCTTTGGGCAAAAAGCATATTTTGGGGTGAAAATATATCCTATTGTTAATCATTGGGTTTGTTGGATGCTGGCCTTGCAATGGTACTTTGGTGTTTCTGAAACACCAGATACAACATCACTCAGTATTTCTGATAGTCTTCAGATTCAGAAGCTTCTAACAGCCAATGATGAAAACTCATTTTACTCCAAGATGAATGATTTCCAAAAGTTCGTATTTGGTCTTTAGACTTCTGTGTCAAAACACTCATGGTGGGGTTAGGTACACCTGGGGTCCTTTGAGACCATATTTTAAAAGCACCTTTTCATCTTAAAGCCTCTTCTAAGGTTATTTGAATTTTTGCCAAGTTTTTGCTTTCATCTTCTGTGGTTAGTTGTTCTTCAGAAATAGTATAAACAAATAGGTGATCTCACAGGTTTGCACTTCTCACCAGCCTCTGAAAGGGAAAAAATAACTTCACAGAGCCATGACTTTTCCACTGAATGAATCTATTTTGATTCAGTGTAACTAGGCTTAGAATAGCCATATACTTCAAGTTTTTCAGGACCAAGTAATCAGGACTTTGGAAGAATCCCTTTCCAAAAAACATAGATGCTGTACAACAGTACTTTTCATTCAGTTCAATTAGATTTGTTCAGGAAAACTATGTCCTATAACAGTTATTTGAAACCTTGAACACCTTGATAGATCCAGGCCATAAATACGACATGAGATTTTGTGCTCAGAAGGAACGACCGATAAGCAAAGCTTTACTTTGGCCTCGGGCACACGGGCAGGAAAATGGTGGGGGGAGGCGTGGCTGTTTGCCCCGGAGCAAACTAACGCGTGACTGCGCGATCAGGCATCGGGTTGAGGACCCGTCGAGCTCCTGTGGTTAGGGGATCACATGACACAGCAAAGAAGCGGAGTGGCGCGGCAAATGGGGTTGTGTTTTTTTTAAAAAACTGAAATGTGTGCATGCTCCATTGGGCGCTTGTGCGCATCCATGGAGACTTGGGGGGGAAAAACCTTTTTGCGAGGGGACATGGGCGGGCGCCGGAACTACCACCGGAAACGCGATCAGACACCCGCCCTTGCCCCACGGTTTCCGGAAACTAGTACCTCCGAGGTAGAAGAGAAGAGAAGAGATTGGATTTATACCCCGCCCTTCACTACCCAAAGGTGTCTCAGAGCGGCTTACAAACTCCTTTCCCTTCCCCTCCCCACTACAGACACCCTGTGAGGTGGGTGGGGCTGAGAGAACTCTGACACAAACTGCTCTTTTTCAAGGACAGCTGTGCCAGAGCTTGTGACTGACCCAAGGTCACATCAGCAGGTGCAAGTGGAGGAGTGGGGAATCAAACCCGGTTCTCCCAGATTAGAGTCCGCGCACTTAACCACTACACCAAACTGGCTCTAGTTTTTTACCCCGCATCTTCGGTGGGAAGGCTCGGGTGCGCCACGGGAGCTCTTCGCTTCCCAGATGTGGCGGTGAGATCGCGCCCGGAAAATCCGCCTATCTTCCATCTCTCTAGCGTGCCTAATGCTGGCATCAAAACCAATTTAAGACAAAATAGAGATATGGAGTCTTTTCCATCCTCCTTTGCATCAATTTGTCTTTGTTGGCACTCTCAGGGTGACTTCATGGCTCCTGACAGGCATGGCATCACTAGCCCTGGCTGCTTGCTCCTGTTCAGCAGGAGCATTCCTATGGAAGCTGCCTGGGTGATTTCGGACCAGCCACAGACTTTCTGCCTAACCTATCTTACAGGGTTGCTGTACAGATCACAAAGCAAAAGAGCATGAAGTAAGCTGTTTTGCTCCCCGCTAATGAGAAAGACAGAATATCGCCTAGAAAGAGGCTGCTGAGAGGGGAGGACATAAAGTTACCAGCGTTAAGTATAGAAATTCCTGGAGATTTGAGGGGTGGAGCCTGGAGGGGGTGAGGTTTGAGGAGGAGTGGGACCTCAGATAGGTACAGTGCCATAGACTCCACCCTCCAAACCAGCTATTTCCTCCTGGGGAACTATTGTTGCTAATCTTGGCCCAGCGGCCATCAAACCATTCTCTTCAACCCCCTGCTGTGCAGCTGACTTTCCCAAGGGTTGCCAATCTCCAGGTGGGACCTGGAGATCTCCCGCTGCTACAATTGATCTCCAGATGACAGAGATCGGGTACCCTGGAGAAAATGTCTACTTTGGAGGGTGGACCCTATGGCATTATACCCTGCTGTCCTTCTGCGCGCCCCCCCAATACTGCCCTCCACAGGATCCACCCCCGAAATCTCCAGGTATTTCCCTACTTAGAGCTTGCAACCCTACTTTCCCCTCAGTGCCTGTTGGTAGGCAACCAAGCTTGGTCCTGTCACCTATTTTGGCCTTTGGGAGAAAACTCATTGGGGCCAGTCCTGATAGGGTTGCCAACTCCAGATGCAAAATTCCTGGAGATTTGAGGGATGAAGCCTGAAGAGGGTGAGGTTTGAGGAAAGGTGGGACCTCAGACAGGTGCAATGCCATAGACTCCACCCATCAAACCATCCATTCCGTCTTGGGGGACCATTGTTGCCAATCTCCAGGTGGGGGCTGGAGATCAGTTAGAATTACAACTGCTTTCCAGGAGGGAGGGGGGAGGAGATGGAAAGCTGAAGTCAAGGGGCAGATAACAGTAGGTTGACAATTGACTGAGATGGAGATAGGGTTGCCAACTCAAGGTTTTGAAATTCCTGGAGATTTGAGGGGTGGAGCCTGAAGATGGTAAGGTTTGAGGAGGGGTGAGATCTCAGACAAGTACAATGCCATAGACTCCACCCTCCAAACCAGCCAGTCCCTCATGGGGAACCATTGTTGCCAATCTCCAGGTGAGAGCTGGAGACCACTCAGAATTACAACTGCTCTGCAGGAGGGAGGGCAAAAGTCAGCTGAAGTCAGATTGGCAGATATCAGTAGGTTGATGGTTAGTTGGGAAGGAGATGGGGTTGCCAAGGATTTGAGGGGTGGAGCCTGGAGAGGGGGGGGTTTGAGGAGGGGTTGGACCTCAGACAGGTAGAATGTCATAGACTCCACCCTCCAAACCAGCCAGTCCCTCATGGGGAACCATTGTTGCCAATCTCCAGGTGAGGGCTGGAGATCCCTCAAAATTACAACTCTCTTCAGTTAGCAGAGATCAGTTCCTCTGCAGGAAATGGTGGACTCTGTGTCATTATACCCTGCTAAGGTTGCCACAGCAAATTTACACTGTGTGCCCAAGGGCGGGGCACTCTCCCAGAGCCTCTTTCTAAAGTTCATTGTATTTATTTCCACAATGGGCCTTATTCCTAGTCAGCTATAAATCTATGTCAGGAAAAACTATCTAAATGAGCAATACTTTCTAACAAATTGTTTTATGTAACATTATGCAATACTATGTAGTTTGCAAAATACTTGGTTTTATATGTATGGTCATATATGGTTTTATATGTATATTTTCTTATAGTAATCCTCTTTTAAGGTATTTTTTTACAAGCACAAATCATAGAAGGCCAGTTGACTGCTGCAAAACTATCTATCCATTCTACAGTGAATGCTGCTCAATGCATTTTTTACAGCCATTGTTTAAGTACGAGATTTGTAGTCAAAGTAAACACTTTACAAAACCTTTAAAAATGTTTTGGAAGCCAATTCAGGAGATGCTGTTGCAGGCTAAATGAAAGACAGGTGTGGAGAAGGCAGAAAAGAGCCTTCAGCAATGTGTAATTGGGGCCTCAGGCGGTGATCCTTGGTGTGATAATAGGAGCATTACAAGTACAGATGAATACTGTTGTATTTATTTGTGAAATGCTGTGAGAGTGTGCCAGTGATTTCATACTGCACTAGCACTATGATCCCTAAGCCAAGCCCCTTATTCCCACACCTTTCTGGAAGGAGGAGGAGGAGGAGGAGGGTGGGAGTTTCTTAATAGCAAAATATTGAGGACACATTCACAAATGATTCCTATGAGAAGGGAAAATGGTAGGAGCCTAAGTAAGATGGCTCTATAAACAAATTTCTAAAGACTTGAAAAATAAAAAAGACTCATTTAGGAAATGGAAGGAGGGCCTTTTAACCAAAGATTAACAAATAACCAGTGCTTGTAGAGAAAGTTAGGAAAGCTAAAGCTCAGTATGAACTTAGGCTAGTGAGAGATGCTAAAAAACAACAAAAAAGCATTCAAAGTAAGAAAAAGAGCAAGGACATAGTAGGCCCTTTGCAGGGAAAGGAGAGTGAAATTGTAACAGGTGTGAGGAGATGGCAGAACTTTTCCTCAGTCTTCTCTTGCGAGGGAAATGGTGCTCAACATGGCAAAAACCGAACACATGAGGGAAGGGAGTTAAAGCCTAGGATCGGCATAGGGGTAGTACATAGATACCTAGTTTCTTTAAATGAAACTAAGTCCTCGGGGCCAGATGAACTGCATCCAAGGGTACTAAATGAACTCATGGATGTAATTTCTGAGTCTCTGTTCATTATAGTTGAGAATTTATGGAGAACAGGTGAGGTGCCAGAAGATTGGAGGTGGGCAAATGTTGTCCCCATCTTCAAGAAGGTGAAAAAGGAGGCTCTGGGTAACTACCGACCCGTCAGCTTGATGTCTATACCTGGAAAAAAATTAGAACAAATAATCAAACAGACAGTCCTTGAGCATTTAGAAAGTATGGCTGGGATTACAAAGAGCCAGCATGGGTTTCTCAAGAACAAGTCATGTCAGACTAACCTTATCTCTTTTTTTGAAAAAGTCACTACCTTGCTGGATCTGGGGAATGCTGTAGACATAGTTTATCTTGATTTTGATAAGATTACACATGATATCCTAGTTGACAAATTGGTAAAATGTGGTTTGGATCCTATGACTGTTAGGTGGATCTGTAACTTATTAACAGATCGCACCCGAAGAGTGCTTGTTAATGGTTCCTCATCCTCCTGGAGAGAAGTGACAAGTGGAGTGCCTCAGGGATCTGTCCTAGGACCTGTTTTGTTCAACAACTTTATAAATGATTTGGATGAAGGAATAGAGGAACAATGCTTATTAAATTTGCAGATGACAGTAAATTGGGAGGGGTAGCAAATACGGTAGAAGGCAGAGTCAGGATACAGGATGACCTTGACAAGCTGGAAAACTGGGCTAAAACAAATATGAATTTCAATGGGGATAAATATAAAGCTCTGTATTTAGGTAGGAAAAATCAAATGCATAATTATAGGATGGGGGAGACTTGTCTTGGCAGTGGTATGTGCGAAAATGATCTAGGGGTCTTAGTAGACCATACACTGAACATGAGTCATCAGTGTGATGTGGTAGCTAAAAGGTAAATGTGATTTTTGGGCTGTATCAACATAAGTATAGTGTCCAGATCACATGAAATGATGGTACCGCTTTACTCCACTCCTCACCTAGAGTATTGTGTTCAGTTTTGGGCACCACAATTTAAAAAGGATATAGACAAGCTGGAATGTGTCCAGAGGAGGGCAATGAAGATAGTGAGAGGTCTGGAGACCAAGTCCTATAAGGAAAGGTTGAAGGAGCTTGGTGTGTTTAGCCTGGAATGGAGATAACTGAGAAGTAATATGATAACCATCGTCAAGTACTTGAAGGGCTGTCATATAGAGGATGGTATGGAGTTGTTTTCTATTGCCCCAGAAGGTTGGACCAGAACCAATGGGTTGAAATTAAATCAAAAGAGTTTTCA
>NW_015171518.1:92080-140725 GCF_001447785.1 Gekko japonicus
TTCCTCAGTGGAACAGGCTTCCTTGGGAGGTGGAAATACCTGGCCATGGACAAAATATCAGAAGTTGTTTCCTTGGCGGAGAATCCATACTTCCATTCAGATTATTTGAAATGTTGGTTCCCTTTGCTTGAATATATGTAAAGACATAGTAAGCATAAAAAGGCACTTCCTGATAATTTGAAGGTTATAGCTATATATTGAATAGCTGTTTGGTTTTATCGTGCTTGTGTTTTTTGTGTTTGTAATTATGTTGTTATTGTTGTGGTTTCCCAATAATATGTGCCACTGTAAATTGTTGTTATATGATATAAATAAAAGATGAGTTTAAAAAACAACAACAGAGGCTAGTTAAATGGCCATCTGACAGCAATGCTGATTCTGTGAACCTAGACAGATCATGAGAGGGAGGGCAGGAAGGGTCACATCAGTGCTTAGTTCTTGTGGCCCTTTGTTACATGCCCAGGGAAATGTTGATCACCACTTTGGGGTCAGGAATCATTTTTTCTCCAGATCCGTTTGGCCAGGGATCGGTCCTGGTGGTTTTTGGGGCAGGGACCAGGGGTCACGGGGGGGGGGGTATTTCTGGATTTCATGCATTGGCAAGGGGTTGGATTAGATGACCCTGGAAGTTCCTTCCAAAGGAAGGAGGAGGAGGAGTTGTATTTATACCTTGCCCTTCACTCAGAGCAGCTTACGATCTCCTTCCCTTCCTCTCCCCACAACACAACAGACATCCTGTGAGCAACGTTCCCTCTAAGTTCCACAGTGCTGTGAGCAAAAATTCTACCTCATGAGTGAAAAAAGCTAGTAGCATTAAAGTTGTGAGCGAGTCTACATTTGACTATCGCAGAAATTCATTTCTTAGAAAATTATTTCCATAACCTTGTAAAAATCGCAGAATGAATTCTTTTAAACTATATTTTAACAATAATTTAAACATTATAAGAGAAAACAGAATCAAGACGAATTTCATTACAGAAAATATTGTCCTCTATGGGGGTAGACCAGGCCTCCAGAGAACAGGTCTACCCGCCCCTCTCCACTGTATTGGTAGACCTGGCTTCCAGAGAACAGGTCTACCCACCCCAGTCCACTATATTGGTAGACCTGGCCTCAGACCGTCGCTCTGCACTGAGCCTTAGAAAACAAACCAGCACTTGGGGGGGACACTCTTGCAGTGTCCTTTGGGAGAGGGTTAGTGAAATATGACAGATTTACAGGTCAAGTATAGCAGAAATGGAGCAATCACTGTCAGAACCCTGCCTAACCTAACAAACAGGAAGTTAGATACTGAGCGCCAGAGATTATACAGCCTAGCTAATAAAACCTGCTCCCCCTTGAACTTTGAGATCCTCTTAACTACAGGGAAGATGGCCTCATATTTATCCTCTCTGCAGGTCCCGCAACAACATAGAGCGTTTACCCTGGCCAGGTGTAATGCTATGCCTTCTGCCATTTTATATGGCAGATTTAAGGTTTCGCATTCGGCCAGATACTGCCCCTGCAGAAAGAGATGCGTGGAATCTATTTCACATGTTCTCCTGCATTGTAATCTGTATGTGGATTTAAGGAATATTTATCTAAATTCTATCCTAACCAGTATGGCGGATTGCTCTGATGCACTCAAGGTCCGTAGACTTTTAAAATATCTCGGTCCTGACACCACTGAGAAGGTGACTAAGTTTCTCTGTTTGGCTTTAAAGCTGCACCAAAGGTTCCTAGAGATATAACATCTTTATCAGCTCCTAATTGCACAATATCGAGTCATAGATTTTTATAGGTGTTTTAACTGTTTCCTAAAATTGTATAACTTGTACTGTTATTTTATGCCAATAAAGGCTAACTTGAATTTGAGGAAGTTGCTTTAATGTTATCAACCTGCCCAAACTACTTATTTATTCAAATATATATATCCTACTTTTACTGTGACTCAAGGTATCTTACAAATCATACTGAAAAGCATAATATGGGTGTGCAAAAATCTATTGTTCCTGCTCCATTATAGCCTATGGGGACCATTATAGTCAATGGCCCTATAGGCTATAATGGAGAATTGATCCAAGGTATCTGAGGCTCTGTGTGGGGACTGTTTTTTGTGATAGAGGCACCAAATTTGCAGCATAGCTGCTGGTTCCTCTTTGCAAAAAAACCTTCAAGTTTCAAAAAGATTTGTCCAGGGAGTCCAATTCTATGGGCCCCAGAATGAAATGCCCCCATTGAAGAGAAAAATGTTCCTAATTGGAAGCTCAATTGTTGGAACAGCTAGCTAAAATGTTGTGCACCAGCACCCTCTAGCACAGCTTAGAGGGAACACCACCTGTGAGGCAGGTGGGGCTGAGAGAGCTCTGAGAGAACTGTGACTGACCCAAGGTCACCCAGCTGGCTGTATGTGGAGGAGTGGGGAATCAAACCCAGTTCTCCAGATTAGAGTTCACCGCTCTTAACCACTACACCAAACTGGCTCTAAGAATGAAGGCATTTGTAATTCCTCTTGTTATGAGCAATGTCTCTTTTAGGGTTAGGTTTGATTAAGTGCATATAAACTTCTGCGGAAAATTGGAGAGCAGCAAATGTTCTCTGTTTCATTTCTTTTTAAGTTTCTATGTTTGTCAGTGGTTTGGGTTCTCCCTTTTTGGATGTTTGTTTTGGAAACTGGTTTGAATAATCAAGGAAATTCTTCCCACAGTGAGAAGAAGGATATCCTTTCGGATACTACACATACACAGAAAGCTGCTTTATACTTAATCAGACCCTTGTTTCATCAGAATTAGTATTGTCTACTCCAACTGGCAGAGTAGCATATACTCATGTCCTGTGGATTATATGGCCTTTATATGTACAATACATGCCAGTATGTATATCAATAAATGTTTGATTCAGTGAAGCACATATAACATTGAAAAATGTGCACATGGTATGAGGAATATCTGGTATGAGAGGAAATGGAAAATGATATCTAGTTTTTGATTCACACATGGGAGCAATGATATCAAAATGGGATTTTTGTAGGGTCCTTAAGGTCAGCTTGGAAGAATAATATTTGGAGGCTGGATGTCAGATTCAATCTGGCATGGAAATGCTTGACTAAAGATACACATATCTGATTTTATCAGGCTTTTATGGTAAAGTGATGTGCAGATTATCCTTACAGTTACATGAAGCTTTTAGTGTCCATATTTGCAGTTTAGTTTAGTGTCCATATTTGCAGTTTAATAAATTAGAAAATTGTACAGTGGGGTGGGGGGAGGTCTTCACATGCCCTTCGAGGGGAATCAATTCTTTTGAAGTTTTGTATTTCAGCTTCTTAACAACATGAGCTTGAATGCATCAAAATAATTTTGTGTGTTGTCTTAAAAATTATCAGGTCAGAGATTCAGCCACTGTGTTTCATGTTTAATTTATTTAACTATGAAGAAATGTTATTAGCAGAAGCACTTAAGAAAATAAATAGGATTGTTGGATTATTTGCTGATAACTCCAACATATTTTATAGTATAGATAAAACAACAATGATATCTTGCAACATATTTTATAGTATAGATAAAACAACAATGATATCTTGCAGTATTGTAGCTGTGAATGATGTTTAACATTTTATCAAATAAAGCTTGAAGTTATAATGTTCAGTCAAATATGTGCATTAGATGTTTGGGGGGGGTGTTTAGGAGACAAATGCACTGGTTACCTTCCATCTCCAGCTGTCCTTAATTTGCATTTGGACTGATTCACTTTGCTTCCCATAATTTCTTTTCCACTCAATTTTAATTTTTCAGCTTTATTACAGAAATAAAGGAGGTCCATTATCTAAGTGGTAGGAATACATCTCACTCTGGCTATAATCTCTAGGTTCAATCAGATAACAGCGAGAGGAAAATTAAGCATGCCTGAGGCTCTGAGAACTCACAGGAAACCTGGGAAATGGGATAGTCAAGAGGCAGAAGCTACATGGATCCATGAGTTTTCAAGAGCTTCAGTTTTCTTGCATTTGCTTATTTAAGTGTATATTTACTTGCCACTTTTCCACCACACATTCCACACATTCAACACGGCTTGCAAGAAAACAGTCAAAAATAACAATGGTTAATTAAATCAACAGATTTACACACAAAAGATCAGATAGATGAAACAATGGATAAAAACAGGAGACAGCAAGCACTAAAGTCGCTATTAAAACAGTGAGGCTAAAAGTTGAGCAATCTGCTAAGTAAATGATATGAAAAACATTCTGTCACAGTTTTATCCTACTCGTCCTCCAGGGGTTTAGGATTGAAGTGTCCAGGACAGCACATGTAAGCTTGGACCCTCTGGAGTGTTTCCACAAATGTATCTCTGTTAACAAAGTACTACATTCTCACTCTGTCCCCTTCTGCTGCATCCCAAAATGCACCCTAAAATGCTTTTCCTAGGGGCCATCTGTTCTTCTGTCAGTCCACAGAAATGCTCTCATGGATCCAGGCCATAATTCTTCCATATCTAATCTATCCTAACAACAGCACTATGAGATAGGTCAGGCTGAAAGAGCTACCAAGCTTCACAACAGACTGAGGATTTGCAGTCTCCCTGACCTAAGTCTGACATTCTAACCAGTGTGCCACATGACTGAAAATTAGTAGTTCTTCTCTGTTGTCATTAGGTAGATCTCAGAAGCTAAACAGGGTTGGCCTTGGCTAGTATTTGGAAGGGCAACCTCCAAGGAATACCATGGTTGTGACACAGAGGCAGGCAATAGCAAACCACCTCTGAAACATTTCTTGCCTTAAGAATTAGCTATCCACCTATTGGTGTATAATGCTAAAGAGCTAGAACTTATGGATGCCAGGCAATCTTAGGATCTCCTGGCTATTCTACACAAAATGCCATACATTAATTAATTAATTAATGAGTCTGTCTGACTAAGATCAGGAATGCTCTCCAACCAAACTGAGTTAAAGGATATATAAAGTCTTTTTATATGTACTCTGTAAGCCCTGCTCCATTCCCACAGCCATTATTATTATGTGCATGGGATAGGGGTCACTTTTCATGTGGGATCTCACTACAATTTTTGTTTCACAATTTGTCCACCACAGGGACTTTTTAGTCAGATGTCAGCAATGAGTTGCACACTGGGAACTTGGTTCTCAGGATTTGGATCAGGACTGTGGCATTAGGGGAGTTTCTGCTTCCTCTGCAGACACCATTGGGCTGTCCCAAAATGGCTTGGGGGTCCACTATTTGCTCGTTGTAACCTATTACGTGTAGCCCATCATTCCTATTCCAATTCTAAAAAACAATGCAGGTATATACACCATGGCAATGATAGCGGTTAATTAAACATTTTATATGTATACGCCCAAGACAAGTTACTCTCATAGTCAAGCTATGGATAACCTTTGAAATTTTAAGGAAAAGTCAACCTACTTTTACCTACACTGTTGGAGGAAGTTAATATATTTCTAAACTTAGATTTTGTCGTTCATTCAATGACAGGAGACACATATTTTATTCCTTCGCACCACAGCAATACCTTTGTTACAGTGAAATATTATTTCCAGAATGACTGACTTTGTGACATATTGCTTTTTTCAAGTGACATAATCATATAGTAACCACTGGGCAGCCAGAATCAAAAATAGAAGGATACCTCGAGAAGGCTTGGTAGCTAAGTAATCACATCCTGCCAACAATCAACATCAATTTCCTATTTTAATAGTGCTATCATTCAGACTATATATGGCATGCAAAATCATTGTATATTTCAGAAACTTCTAGACTCAATGACAGCCAGGGCTTCAATGTCATTCATAAAGAAAACACATGAAACAAATGCAAATCATATTGCATCTCTTCCACCCCCGCCCAATTTACTAGGATTTCAAAGACAATGGAAAGATACATTTTTCCTACAGCAGATTAAAGCAAGTTCAAGCTATTGAAACCCAAGTGCAAAAGAAGCCTTTTTATTGTTTTCCACATTGTTTTGGAAACTTGACTTTCAACCCTGATAGGTTCCCCAGTTTCATCAAAGCTCCATGGTCATTCTTGCAGTTTGAAAGTGATTTGTTGTTCCCAGAATCTGTCAGCTGTGTTGTGCACACACACGCACACACATAGGAGAATGCAGAATTAATTAGAATAGTTTTATAGTTTTTTCATCCAAGACTGCCAGTAGCTAAAGTGGTTAAAGGGTAGATAGATAATCCCAGTAAAGGAGGAAGCAATGTTATGTGGCCTTGAGTTTTCTATGGGAACATGATGGGTCTCAACAAATTATACCTTCAAAGTGTTTGTGATACAAACTGCCTACTTAGCCACATTTTAAAGTGATTACTACTACTTGTCTAGGTAATGTTTCAATGCCAGTATGTCATCTGTCATTGTGTTATCTAACTGAGAGTTCATATTAGAGAATGCTGCTTTGGGAATGCTTCTGCTTTTCCTCTAGTTCTAGCTTTTATAATATTTTCTTCTACCTTTCATGGTAAAGGACTCTTCACCTACAGAAAGATAATTAAGTGGAAACGTACTTTGTTTTAACAAAGAGTATAGATGTCCATTTATACAAAAGGGCTGCTTTGAAATTCACATTATCAGACATCTAATGATAAAACCTCTCCAAATATGCAACGTTCAAGTGAAAAAGATAATTAGTGATGCATATGTCTTATCTTAATTTAGCTCTGGTTGATGGTATATTAGATCCTCTCAAGTGAATTTTATATTTCACTCAAGGGCATAGCAGGTTGAACTTCAAGCGCAATGAAGCTCACAAAAGTTTGCCCATGAACCAGGCAGGTACTGACATCCATCTCAAACTAATTATCATAATCAGGTATAAGGAACAGAAGACTGTTATTGTCCAACTCTATGCATTTTACCATGCCACCAGGGCCTCCTCTACATATCTTTTGGATATGTAGATGATGAAGAGCAAAGATGGCTGGAAACAAGGGTTTGAAACCAGGAAGGAGCTGCCCAAATAAGAAGAGTAAAACCTGGAGGTTTAAGATCAAGGGCTCTCCTTAACAGATGGCAACTCACACTGAAGGCTTAGGAAATGTATTGCTTTTAGATGTTGTCCTTCAGAATTATATTTAACTAGGAGCAAGGCCTGTTGTGGAAAGAAATACAATGAGCTCTTAAAGGGGCTCCAGGTGAATGTTCTGGCTGTGGTGGTGGGGCGGTGGAGGGAAGGGGAAAACAGAGGGAGGTAAACCATGTTTATTTCCTTCTGCTTAGCTATAAGGCAGGGCTGTCTCAAGTCATTTTGCTGCTCCAAGTGGGTAGTATGGGAGGAAAGCTACATGGTAACAGGTATGCTTCCCTCCGCCCCTGACTTATGATGCTTTGGGGCTATGCAGTGGCAGCTAAGGTAGAAATGTTAGGTAAATTGCCTATTTTATTAATAAATGTGGGGAATTATACTTATTAAACAGCAATAGGCATTAATTGTAGGACCACACCCCGTGTATACCAGAGTTTGAGTTCCCAGTACCCAGGAATTGATGCTGAGGCTAGATTACTTAAAGCAGTGCTTTCTTTGCTGAAGGATTCTCACACATACAGTCATAAAATCAAGCACACACACACACACAATACAGGACTAAGAATTCAGAGAGAAAAGTACAGAGATGTTTGCATTAGCAGGAAGTATAATTGTTAGGGTGATACTTTACCTGTCCAGCGAGGCGAGTTGACTCTGCAGCAAAAAAGGGATAAAATAAGGGAAGGGGTTGTGAGTTGACCAGCAACACACATGCAGTGTTTAGCTGACTCTCTGATAATGCCCCATGGCCTCTTGGGACTCCCAACTTGGGAGTTGTAGTTCTAATTTCCTTTGCCATGGTTGCAGTAAGGCCAGCTAAGAACTAACAACTCCCAAGGTGCAATGCATCAAAAGTGGGGGTGTAAGAATGGAAGAGCCAGTGGGACGGGCCAATAGCATACCAAGGTAGCTTCTCCAGTGGCCAGTGGGAGAGTAAGTGAGTCATCACCAGCACTACTTTCCTTTTATATATTATAGAAGATAATATGTGGCCCTTAGTTCATCCACTTCTATGGTCCTGTGACTTTATTCTGCGGTTTGGGGCATGGGCATCGAGCTTTAATGGTACCAGCAATGAACACAGGAACTGCCATCCATCTCAAACTAAACATTATGATCAGGCATAAGTAAAAAAAGATTATTATGGTCTATATAATAGCCCATTCAAAATCAGGCCTTCCCATAGAAAATGATCCTTTAAAATTTAAAGGCTCCTCTCTCCCCCTCTTGGCTCCTGGTGCTAGAAACCAGAAACACTACTGAAATTCTGAAAGATAAATTTTCAGTACTCCTGGAATTTGGGAGGGTTTCAGGTCATTTCATGTACCCTCAAACCAACTCAAAAGAGTTAACTTCCAATTTATTTTTGGCTCTGGTATATGAGTGCACACTCCTAGTGCCAGGAAGGAAACTGAAACACTTCACACTACTCTTTTTAATATATTCTGTAATTATTTATGAAATATATGTATGAGCTGCATTTTAGGTTATGTTCTAACTAGTAAATATTTTACTTAATTCTTCTAAAATTGCAAACTTGAAATGTTCTTTAAACATCATGGTTGTCATTATATCAATGATTTCATTCATGGGAATACAAGAACTTAAAAATCAAATTGTTAGATAAAGATAAAAGTTTATCTAGTCCAACATTTATTGCTAACAGTGACTAGCAAAATGCCTCTAGGAATTTCATAGGAATAGTTCAAGAGTGGCAGCAGCCTCTTGTGGTTTGCATCCAGCATCTGGTACCCAGAATATGCACACACACCCCAAAATGTGGAGGTTAATTTTAGTTAGTATGGCTAATAGCCATTGAGAGACTCATCCTCCATGAATGTACATAAACCCTTTTGAAGCCTATCACTTCATCTTGAAGCAATGAATTCCATAAGTTAATTATGGGTTGTATGAAGAAAAACTTTATTTTGTTACTCCTGAACCTAATGCCAATCTGTTTCACTGGATAACCACAGATTCTCATGTTTTGAGAGGGTGGAGGAGGACAGAGCAAAGGAGAGAGCACAGTTTTCTGCTATTCAGTCTCTCTACACCATTCACAATTTGGATTTAGATAACCCATCCTAACCCTAGGGCTCAGTAGATTAACAGTGCATTTTAAACAGAATATAAAACTGTACCAGGAATGCTAACTTTGGTTCACCCAAAATGGAGTTTGCTTTAAAAGTCTGGTTCAGTCTGGCTGTGACCTGTTCTCATTAAAAATGTCATCTTTAAGTCTCCTTAGTTTCACACAGACATGCCGGGGACAATGACTATATCTGCACCTGCAAGATAACAGCTTCTCTCTGGCCTTGGCTTGTTAACATTCCAAAGCAATTATGTCCTGTGGGAAGAGGATGGTGGTGTGAGACTGCTGACCACATCACCTGCTCTTCTGTCATGACCAGAGACCAATGAAATCAGCCTTTCACTGATTGGCCTTCTTGTATCCGGAAAACATTGCTTGGACACTAATCAGTGTGGATGCCTAGCAACCGATTGGGATTCAAACGATAAATAATCTGCTTTAACATTCGTTCAGTGGGCATGATGCTGTTCCATGTGAAGCTGACATGTAACATTGCCTTGCTCATCTTATGGCCATCTTGAAAGCTCTGTCTGCTGAAGCCAACCAGCCTGGCATTTGGGACTCTGGAGACAGAGTACTCTTTGGACCCAGAACTGAATGGGTAACGTCTTGCTCATTGAGAACCAAGGTTCTATAAGTGTTTCGCTAGCTTATTCCCTCATTTTCTTGTTTTTCCCCACAGTAAAATTTTAAGAAATTGTGCACTTTTATAATAATATTCTTTGCATTTAATAAATATATTTCATTTACCAACTTCTGGTTTCTGTCTCCACTACTGCAATAAGACAATCTAGTGCCTAGACTGATGGTTACTACCTCTAGAATAACCTGTGGGTCTCCTGCTGTGAGCCAAACTTGCAGGGAGGATTCCCTAGTTAAGCCTGGTAAGGTCAGGAGCTTGTCCTTTGGCTCTTGATTGGAGGAACACAAAAGGACTGGTGGTAGTACTACCTGGCTAAAGGTATACAGGTGTCTTTAAACCCCTTTGTAATTATGACTAGCCATCCTCTTGGCGAAGAGAATTTCCAGCCCGGTTGGGGCAGCAGGGAGGCTCTCTTTGACATAAGGCCAATCCACAGAATCAAGCTGTTGGAGGGTAACCCAAGCAAGGGAGAAATAAGCTCATTTTGTTGCATCGCAATGCACATAATTATTTGCAAACCTGTGACAAATAAAGGCTGTGATCCAAGGAGCCACAAGCCAAATGCAGGTTGTGTGCATCCCTCTAGCTTTGCATGGGAAACAGAGGCACGGCTGCCAAACGATAAGGCACTGGCTGCTGTGAGGAAGCTAGGCAGTTCATCTGCTGATTTTGTTCTCATGAAAAAAATAGGCACAGTCAACATAATTCCTTTTGGGCTGCAGTCACACTACAGGCTTGGTGTGATCTGGCCATGCCTCTGATTACACCATTTTATCTTGTAATGGGAAGTTTTGATCAGACATCCCACCCTGAACTGGCTGTACCACAGGCTCGCCCCGTGGTTGATCGTTCAGATTGTTGCAGCATCTCTTTTTTTTGTCTTTCACCTACGTGCATAAGCATGTAGCCAAAGCTCCAGCTCCTTTTTGACAGCTCCAGACTTCCTCTGCCAAATACTCTGGCCCCTCTCAGCCTCCTTCCCATTGCCTCTTTTCCTTGGAATGCGGGGGGGGGGGAGTAAAGAGCAGCTTTACATGAGAGTAGTCCCATTGAATTCAGTGCATTTACCCTTGTGTCAATCATGAGATGCTCTCAAACAGCAACTCTGATGCAGAAACAGGAGAGAGGTTTGGAAGGGATTCATTATTCAAAAACAACTCCTCTGGGGACTCCCAATCCAGAATGACTACTTGGACGCAGGGTGATTATGCACTTATGTGAACAAATCTACCTGATTTTTTTTAAAGGAGGCAGAAATGGAAGGGAAGGTTCAGACTGCCCAAATGGCTGCATTTGCAACAGGGGAGTTCAGACAGCCAGAAATGCGGGGTGAAAGTGCTGGCATCTGTAAAGACCAGACTTCCCCTGGTTTCCGTTAACTCCACTTCAAAGACGAGGCAGAACGGTATAGCCACGACTGGGGCACAGAAGGCAGATGTCACTATTTGATCATGCTCTAAATCTGCAAGGGTACTGCAACGATATCGGATCAAACTGCTCATGTGACCCCAGCCTTGATCTGGGCCAAATAGCTTAAATCATGGGGATTCGGCTACGGTTAGAAGCCACTCTAGGAATCCATAATCGTTCCCTTTAAGCCTATGATTGCCTTGACATAATAACAAGTGCTCTTCTAAAGCAAGAGAGCACTTGCTAGATCTTATAGTGAAACAAAGCTTAAAATGAGAGAGCTTGCATTCCTAGGTAGGCATGCTCAAACGTCTTCCAGGTCTCCCCATGTCTTGTTTGTGAGGTGCTAGCTGGGAGCTGATTGTTTAATGAGCTGTTCAGATATGTCTGAATGAATTTGGATTGTGTCTGTTGCAGGATCATACTGTTTTTGCATGCAATTAGACTTCCTTGCTGATGCTACCGCCTCCACTTCTTAAAATGAAAAAAAAAAAGTTTAGCCGTTACATATTTTAATAAAAGAGTGAGGTATAAAAGCCCCAGGAAGTAATTCATACTCACAGTGAGATGAAAAAAACCACTTCACTTGGTTGATATAAACACCTTCAGATTTTTTAAAGTGATAAAGCATTGTTTCTCTTCAATTGAGAAGAAACAAGGAAACTAATTTCTTCTTTTTTAAAACTTCTGATTGTGACTCAGTCCCAAAATTGATAGCAGCTAATGTTGCCAGCCTCCAGGTCGGGCCTAAAGCTCTCCCAGAGTTATAACAGATCTCTAGACTACTCAAATTAGTTCCCCTTGAGAAAATGGCTGCTCCCACCTTCCCTAGGCTTCACTCCCAAATCTCCAGGAATTTTCCAATCCAGAGTTGGCAACTCTATGTCAGGACCCACAGTGACAAAGAAGTACACACTTGCAGGAAGGTTTTACTTTATTTGAAGCTATAGGTGCATGGACAGGAACACTGTAAGGAATGACAGGTTAACTATGCGCATGAAAGGTTATAGTACATTCGTATTAGCAACAACCAATTACTATGGTTCCTGCGTGCGCCATGAGGCTTGGGAACCAACTGCTACCCAAAGCAAAACAGGTACGAGCTTCCCACAGCTCATCCTGCCTAAAGCCAAAGCAATGATCTAAGCGACTCCTCCAGCGGCCTTGAGAGATATGCGGTGCAGTATAACGGCAATTAAGCGTAGAGCTGCAGAGGGAAAGCAAAAATTTGGCAGCTTGCTGACACCCTAGCAGCACAGCATCTGCCTGGATTCTCCCCACTTCTTTCTATGAAAAAATATGCATTTTTCTTTTTTTAAAAAATCCTTTAATTTCTTTTTGTAAATTATAATTCCCTGCCTGACTGTCTCCTGTAAATATCTGTTTTTTAATACTTGACAAAATGTCTTTTAAAGAGGTGGAATGTATTCCTTGGACAGAAAAAGAATTTTCCAAGAGCAACAGCAGACTCAAAGGTTAGCAAGATGGCAGAGGAAATGGGATGGTATGACCTCTTCAACACTTTCTGCCTCTCAGTTCCATCCTTCTGAATCCAGATGTCATGAATCTGGTTTATATAAATGGAAGCTGAACTAAAAATCCCTGACAGTTATCAGCTCCTTTGAGAAAGACGCCTCTAGACAATGATAGTAAATGGAAGGAGCTGCTATGGCTGATTCAGAAGTAGCCTTATGGCAACCTGTGAACTGGATGATACTGAACACCAGAATACTAAGAGACGTGTGTGACATAGAGGAAGAACAGCTAGACCATATAAGTCTACAAAAGGATCGGACAGAATCTTTACCCTGAGTGACAGCTGATAGCAATTGTTCCTAGGTCAGTTTTTCTGGTGGAGGAAGTAAAAGCCTTCAAGGTCTCTTTCTCAAAGGGTATCCAGGAAAGAGACTTAACATGTAGATAAAGATCTAGCGATAAGGGAAAGTGAAGGAGGTAGACAACAGTGAGCATGGTAGAGAATAAGACTGAGGGGAAAATGAACTCCTGGGTAGGATGGATGATTGAACACATCCTGGTAGTTTTAGCAAAGGCCTATCCATGTGTATGCCTTAAAACTATGAGTCTTGCTTCCTTGTCCTCATCTCAGCCTACAGAAGTGATAACCCATGTCAAGGGCCCCAGAACTCTTTTGCATATGGTATGTATTATTCTGTGTATTATCCTTACTGCATTGCTTTCTACTTTTGTGATTCCATCCATTGGATATTTAGGCCTATCATTCATACCCAGTTCATTGTCAATATACTAAAATTGTCCAACCATCACTCCACCTTGGAATGTCATGTATTTCCCTACTAATCTTCCCACCAGATTTTGACAGCAGTTACTTTCAAACTGCCCAGTCAAATTCAAGCTTCATATCTTGGACCAATCATGTTCCTGGGAAAGTGGGTTCCCATGCCTAGCTATGGAACCCTTCCCCATAAAAAGACCATCCCAGCTCAGTGAAAAGTGTGCCAGGTTCTCCCACTACCTGAATACCCCTGCAACTGCTTTGCAGGCTCCTCAGTGCTCTACTTCTTGGACCTCTGCTGCATCTGCCCCTGGAGCTCTCCAGACCTCAAACCCCAGATTATGTCCCTTCCCTAAAACTTCCCAATTTCCCCCCTTTTACCTTCTATAAGTGTACCCTCTTGTTGATGTGTGATTACTTAAGGAATTAGTTCTCAGATGCCTAGTGTAGGTTCTGTACATTTTTACTCTTTTAATATTATTTAGTATACAGTAAAGCTATTTGTTTGTGTTTATAATCACGTTCCCTCTCTCTCTTTCTTCATAATTTTATTTTGAGGTACTCCCACTGAGATCCACCCTGGTATACACAGACTTACAAGGTCTCACATTATTCCTTCCTGGAAACCTTTTTAAAGCTCATTTCCCCTTCTTTGGTCAAGGTGGGCAGGCGTGTTGGTCTGAGGCAATAGAACAAAGTTAGAGTCCAGGGGCTCCTTTAAGACCAACAAAGTTTTATTCAGAGTATGAGCTTTCATGTGCATGCACACTTCATCAGACGATGAAATGGAATTACATTTCATAGTTGTATATATAGGGGTGGCTTGTTAAATTAGCATGCAAAATAGTGAAGTTTTTTTTTAACAGATCAAAAGAGTGACAAGCTTGGTTTCTGGTTATCATCTGTTTGGGTTCAACTGGGGGAAACAACATAGGTAATGTTTATTATCACTGACATATTTATTACCTATGTTGTCCCACCCCATTTAACCCAAACAGATGATAATCAGAAACCAAGCTTGTCATTTGTTTGATCTGACTCTTCGTGACCCCATGGACCACATCACGGCAGGCCCTACTGTCTTTCATTGTCCTCTGGAGTTTGCTCAATTTCATGTTTATTGCATCGATAACACTGTCTAACCATCTCATCCTTTGCCGTCCCCGTCTTCTTTAACCTTCAATCATTCCCAGCATCAGGGTCTTCAGCTTCAGTATCTGGCCTTCCAGGGAACACTCAGGGTTGATTTCTTTTAGGACTGAAAGATTTGATCTCCTTGCAGTCCAAGGGACTCTCAAGAGTCTTCTCCAGCACCATAATCCAAAAGCATCTATTATTTGATACTTGGCCTTCCATACAGTTCAACTTTTACAGCCATAAATTACTACTGTGAATGCCATCGCTTTGACTATACGGACTTTTGTTGGCAGGGTGATGTCTCCACTTTTTATTATGCTCTCTAGGTTTGCCATAGCTTTCCTCCCAAGGATCAGGCACCTTTTAATTTCATGGCTGCAGTCACCATCTGCAGTGATCTTGGATCCCAGGAACATGAAGTCTGTCACTACTTCCATGACTTCCCCTTCTATTTGCCATGGAGTGATGGGGCCAGATGCCATGATCTTAGTTGTTGTTTTTTTATGTTGAGTTTTAATGGCTCAGAGTACTCACTAATTCACCCTATCATAAGCAGGCCACCCTATTTCTGCCAATCTACCCCTTGACTCTTCCCACAGGCTAGGCAATTAGTTGCCCAGTCAATAAAACCCAATGCCTCATATGAATTTAGAAGGAACTGGGACAATCGCATCCATGGACCCAATTGACATTATTTTTTAAAAAAACATAGTATTATTGAAGAAAAATTAGAAGTTTACATGGCATTTTAAAGAGTAAAAAGCAGAAAATGTAAAAAAAATGATGAAAGGTATAAAAATAAGAAACTCAAACATTTCTAAACTGACTGATACCAGAAATAAATTCAGTCAGGTTTTTAAGCTTACTTAGAGTTCCTTCATTCTTAGATAATTTCCAGGATCGCCTCAGGCATGTGTGTTTCTCCATCCTAGAGAAGCAAGAAGGTTAGCTGTGCTGGCTGGATGCCTGCAAGATTTACAAGTACATTCATTAGAAATGTAACGACAGCAGCAGCCAAATAAATGCACTCACGTGAACTGAAACTTCACAGTTATGAAGGCTGGCTCGCAGGTTTGTCCTTTAAGCCAATGGGAGTTCAGCTAATCAAAAGGAGTAAGGCACAGGAAAATGATTTAAACCAAACATCTATGAATGACTGGGATATCAATTTGATAGGCAGAGATTATTGCCCATGCATACCGAGGAATGTGATCACAGGAAACCAGAACCTTCTGGCAGCCTTAACACTCAACTAGGAAAGACTACCAAGATTGTTGTACACAGGAAATACAGTATCTCACATATCAGTAAGCAGGTTTCTAACAAAGGACAGAGACTTTGGTAAAGACCAAAACAACCTAACCAAACTTTGAATACCAATGAAAGAAAGAAGTACAAAGTAAAACAAATTTATGGGGATAAAGTTTGCTATTCATGACAGTTGTGCAGTGTGAGGGAAAGCTTTAAGAAGCATATGTCCAATCACTTAAATACAGCCTGCTGGATCAGACCAGTGGCCCATCTAGTCCAGCATACCGTTTCACACAGTGGCCACCGAGTCACCCTGGAGGGCCAACAAACAGGGCATAGAGGCCAAGGGCTTCCCCTGATGTTGCCTCCTGGCATTGGAATTTAGAAATTAGCTGCTATTATATAAGGAGGCTCTGTATGGAGGCACTTGCTAATTACATTGAGATATCTTCAGATTACTTCCCAACATGTGAATGAGGAATGCATGTTGGAAAAGTCCAGTCATCAATTGACCAACTCGTATTGTAAAACAGAATTGCTCGCTCTTTGTCCCCTTTTTGTACCTGTGTAGCTAGATACATCCTTTAAATTACTGTAACCAGAAACATTCAAAGACACTTCTTGAGACTTCCTTGGTTCTTAGGCCTTGCACTGCATGAAATGCAAGACTAATTCCATCTTTAATGCAAAACCTGAGAATCAAGATTAGGCTATGTGGAATTAAGAGACCAATGCACAAAGAGTAGCCTGTTTCCCAAGGGAATTGTGGAAAACCCCAATCAAGGCCATTTTCTGCAACTTTCTGAGAACTCCTTAACACCCTGGCCATAATAAACACCCTATGTTTTCAGAATAGTCTCGGGTCACTGAGAAACATCCATTATTATGTGGACTGTCTCAGTAAACCAGGGGCTGGTACTACAGATGATAATCTTCTGACATTACAGTTCTCAATCAGTAAATACACAACCAAGAGTCAGGGGATTCTTGCTGCTGCCTTCCTGGATTTGAAGGTGGCTTTTAATACTGTACCCAATGCCTGATTGTGGCACAAGCTAAAACTTAACATCTAGTGACAAGAGACAAGAAACTTAACATCTATTGACAGTCTATTGATTGAGCTTCTGAATTCTAATTCCACTGCACAAGTTCACTATAGGTTATACTAGGGGTGGCCAAACTGCGGCTCCGGAGCCACATACGGCTTTCACATATATTGTGTGACTCCCAGCAGGATGGCTGGGAAAGTGAAGGGGAGGCATGCCTCCCCAATTGGTCTTCCCTTCCCCAGCCAGTGTTCCCCTCCCTGGGTAGGCTTGAGGTGGGGGGGGTGAAGAAAGAAAGCAACTTTAACTTTAAATGCATTCTCAAAGCTCCCCCCCCCACCAGCTGGCTTGAAGAAGGCATTTGCCTCTTTAAATACCTTCTCCAAGTCCAGCTAGCCGGCGTGGGGTCTTGAAAGATGCATTTAAAGTTAAAGTTGCTTTCTTTCCACCACTTCCTCCTTTCCCCCATCTATTTGCTTTCTTTGTTTCTTTTTCTCTCTTTCTTTCCACCTCTTTAATTCTTTCTACCTTTCTCTCTCTATCTTAGACAAATAAATATCATTAGCGAACAAATAAATATCATTGGACAAATAAATATCAGTATCAGTATCTGTTTTTACACCTTTTGTTTTTATTTTGGGCAGTCTCATTTGCATATTTTTCAATAAAAATGTGTGTAATATTTGTTCATGTCTTGTGGCTCTCAAACTTCTGATGTTTATTCTATGTGGCTCTTACATTAAGCAAGTTTGGCCACGCCTGGGTTATACAACTTTCCAACATAATTTCCTTACAGCAGGGGGTGCTGGCCTCTTTATTATTTAATTTATATATCAACAATATGATTTTTGCTATCTCTGTCCAGGACTGTTATTCTTCATCCATTGCTAACATTAAAGTTTTTATCCTACTTTTTGCTGATGATGCAGTTCTCCTATTAAGAACGACATCAGGAATGTCCTCTCTGATAGAGGCTTTTGTATCTTACTGTCTGGAAGAATGACTGATAGTTAACTATCAAAAATCCAAGATTCTTGTTTTTTGGTGGAAATCCTATGTACACCACAAGTGGGAAATTCATGGTAATGATACTGAGGAAGTCCCCAATTTTAAATACTTAGGGGTATGGTTTTACCAGAGATTAACTTGGTCAACTTTGTTATTAGATTTTAATATGTAGCATATGTTTTAAATTGTTATGTATATATTGTTTTACCATGGCAAGTTATTCTTGCCACTGTAAGCCGCCCTGAGCCCACTGGGGAGGGCGGGGTATAAGTACGAAAAATAAATAAATAAATAAATTGCAAGCTGCTCATGTTAAAAAAATTGGCTATAGCGGCATCAAATATTATCTGTTGTTTCTTTTACTCATCTGGGGCTCAGTATATCCCAGCCACCATCAAACTGTTTAACGTTAAGGTGGCCTCACAAAGTTTATATGGAGCTGGTATCTGGATTGACAAAATAGGGGAGTCCTTCAATTCAGTTTTTCTTAAACTCCTATGTTCCATCTGTGGAATACCAAATTGTGTCACAGGAGTAGCCCTTCGACCTGACTTGGGACAATCATCTCTTCAAGCTCAGGCCTGGCTGAAGGCTTTTTCCCTAAAAGTTAAAATTTTACAAAATCCCTTAAATTTAAATTTTTCTGACATCCAAGCGGGCTACCTCAGCTTAGTCACTCTTATGTTTCCCATTGGGATAAACTTATCAAGCAACAACTACAGTTCCACAGTGTTTCCTTGGACTCCCTTTATTCATTTACCAGACAAGAAGCCATAAGAATGATCAAGAAATGTTTAAGTATGATTATAATGGTACAATCTGTAGAGCACAAAGTGTTTGTTCTACTCCATTTGTTGGGATTCTTCCATCTGGAGAGCTCCCCGATTACTGCTCATAATTGACTGTTCCTCACTATAGGTATGCCTTTATATTGGTGAGCCTTAGTGCCTTGTGATGAACTGACCTCCAAAACCAAAATGCTTAGTGCATCAAGTTCGGAGAGCTGGGAGATTAGGGGTTAATGTGTCACTGTAAAACACAGTTTAATTGACAGGCTGCCACCTGTGTGCACCCTTCCCTTCTCTCTCATTGGTTAGCACCAGTTGAGGAGAGCTTTCAAAAGTCTTGTTAGTCTTGTTAGTCTTGTCAGAGTGAGTCAGTTATTGTTTGGATTTTGGCTTGGCAGTAGCCAATCAGGAGGAGTGTGTATGTCAGTCTGAGAGAAACAGACAAGTCACTTGGGAAGTGAAGGGACACAACTCCTTGGACTCCCTTTATTCAGTTACCAGACAAGAAGCCATAAGAATGATCAAGAAATGTCTAAGTACGATTATAATGGTACAATCTGTCGAGCACAAAGTGTTCTTTGCCACCGCCACCGCTATTCCATCACCGCTTCTTCCAACACCGCACTTTCACCACCGCTTGGGCGGGCGTCATCGGGGTGCGAGATGTTCCTGGTGGATGACAGTGCTGCTGGAACGTATGTTGCTGTTCTGGTACTTAGAACCTCATCTTGTAATTTACGATTTAAGTGACCTTTGGAGCACCGATATTTTAGTGAACCGTATTGTACTGTATTGTTTTATACTGTTTTATTGTTTTAACCTTGGCATTTATGCCTCATTGTAAGCCGCCCTGAGCCTTTGGGGAGGGCAGGATATAAATCCAAAAATAAATAAATAAACTCCTTCCCCCTACTGTATACCATCACATTTGAGGAAAAGTTCAGAAATCAGAACTTAAAGTCTAAGTGTCAGCCCTAGCTGAATTCCGTTTATTCACAGTCTCCAGAACTGGGGGTTTAGGTTTGACAGAAGAGACTGGACAGTAGGTTGAAACTGCCAGTCCAGCCAAGCAGAAAAGGATTATTGCTTCTAGAAAGAGAAAGATATTTCTTACCTGGTAATTCAGTGGGTTCAACTCAGAAGGGACCCATGGTTTCTGTGAAAAAAGAAATGGTCTTAGACTCCTCAAGAGCCGAAAGGAAAGTTGTAATCCCACAAGGGAGGTATTTAAACACAGTAAGAAAGTACTAACTTCGAGGAAACTAACATAGTTATAGAAAACTTTATTAAGACACATTGTTGCTGAAAGAAATCTCCAAGGCAAACAACCCTTCCACAGTTAAGAACTGAGTCTCTAAGAAAATGAGCTTCAACTGTACTCTGTTTCCCGTTCAAAATATTATAATTTGTATAAATAACAAAATTTACCTCAGCTTCTCATCCCCTGCCCTATTCCTAACCCAACTGTGCCTGTTCAATAACACCAACATTCTTCTTTGAACTTTACTTCATGTCAAGTGTCATTTATAAAGGCATTTATAAGAGGACTCCTGCTTAGCTACAATAAATCTCTGGCCTGGGCAAAAGCCAAATAACTTCTCAGTCACAGGGTGGGACACACAGAAAGTTATGATTCTATTATTAAAATATGCTACTAAGAGGCTGCTCAGTCAGAGTGGGGAAATAGCATTTTCTCAGGAAAATCTGCCTCACAGTGAAGAAGAAGCAGGGGTCCTTCATAGCCCTACCATCTAGAGGTTTGCAAGGGAGGTACCTTAAGATACCATACTCTAATAGAGTATTTGACTGTGGTGCAGGTAGGATAGACACCCTGTATCACATGACCTTTGAATGCAATCATTTTTCTGAGCCTAGAAATCTTTTAATTCTTCCTTTGCTCCAAAATATAGATCATATGGAGACATTACCTCTTTTATTAGAAGATAATACAACAACAATAGCAGACTTATCACTCTTTTAGCTGTGAAATTTTATGCATCTGTGATCGATTTTCGCAGCTGTTGGAACGGGGTCTAGCTTTTCTATATTTTAATAATCTGCTTAAAACTAATAAGTTAAGAAGCAGTATGAGGTACAGAGACATAAAGATCAAATCTAGTTCAGTTTAGCTCAATTTGCCATCTCTCTCTCTCCCTCCACCTGAGATAAGATTGCAACCATCTATACACAGACTACGGTCACTTACCTTTGCAGTGTGTGTGTATAAAGGGCCAAATGCATGCAGCCCCCCCCCAACCAGTAACATTCCCAGCATAAGATACACTGTGTTGCCTGCTTTTTTCACCTGCACAGACAGTGGCATCTATTTGAAGGTGACCAGAATAACTTATCACAAGATTAGCTGAGCTCAAGAGATGACACTGAAGGCATTCACAGAAACCTAAATAGTATGTCCCAGAATCCTAAACTTTTTTTTCTTTTTACTATATGCATTTTAGAAGTTGGAGGTGGCAGTAGTGGCAGATGGGTGGCAGGGGAATGTGAGAAAGCAATGTAAGCATGCAAATCAAATATATCCAGATTCACTTGACCACATCCAAACAGATCACCAAATGATCAGCTTCCTGCTGGTGACTGAGCCAAACCAATGGATAATGCAGCCTAACAACTACAAAGTGCTTCAGAACATCTGTTACACTATTGGCAACATGGTTGAATGGGGCACATGCAGAATTAGAACACAGAAGAGAAATCAATGTATGGCCCCGGCCACATGGGCCGGATATCGCGGGGGGGAGGCGTGGCTAATTGCCCCGGCGCAGTTTGATCCATGATTACGCGATCAGACGTGCCGGTGGCACACCACAGGTCCTTCCCTCGGTGCCGGCAGTAAACGAGGGACCGGAGGGGAATGCCGCACGCTGGCACAATCACACCGCGGGCGTCTGGAGGCAGCCCGTGGCAAATGTTTACTAGTACCTTGGAGGAACTAGTTTTTTAACACACATTGTCAGTGGTAAGCCATGGGTGTGCTCCACTTCCCAGATGTTGGGGTGTGATCACACCCGGATAATCTGCCCATCCGTGTCTTTCCCACGGCAACTTTGCCATGTGACTGGGGTCTATGTTCTCAACCATGTAGGTTTTTACATTTGCATTACAGATGGATTTCAGGGGGGGAAACATTTCGAACCTTGTTTTCAAAAACTCTCATGATTTGTTCAAAGCCATGATGGAAGGAATTCTGGTTCTCATTCTAAAAACTATATTTTGCCCTTCTAAAAAAACCCAGGTACATACTAGAAGCAAACAGTTCACAGGCAACCCTAAAATAACACATCAGTTAAAGCTAGGAAATGAGTTTCTAAATAATTTCTAAGTGAAACCCCCTCCCCAACAAGAATTATTGCCACCTATGTGTATTTTGGTTAGGTATGGACTTAAAATAAGTCAAAACCAGCTGAGAGACACTGAGAAGAAATAGCTTCAAGAAACACCACTGGCAACACTTTACAATAAGCATCACGTTTTTCAGCATCCTGTGGTGCATTCACACTGAGTTTACAAGTACATTAAATGGTAGTGTTTTAAAACAATTTAGAGTGCTTTAATTTAAAGTGCTATAAGGACGCATTCACAATAGGGAGCAAGCTCTTCAGCAAATGGACACAAAGGACACCCTCAGGGATCCAAGCCTCCAACTAACAAATATCTTTTTGGTCCTATACATAACTAGACATCTTTAAAGTATCCTTCTAAGGACGATTCAAGGCTATTCAAGGCTTGACTCCCTGCCACTTGATGACTCCATGCTTGATTACTATACACTGGATGAGTGAAACCTCAGTGTATGAATAAATACCACTGAAAAGCATTGTGTGTGATACTGCCCAATACCTAGAATCAATATTGTTGGATACCTTTCAGGACCTGCATAGATACTGGACTGGAAATTCTGGGCCTATGCCCCATTTTCCAATGGAAGGGGTGCCTATTGAATGTGACTTTCTTGAACTCTTTGGGGGAGGGGCTGTGGCTCAGTGGTAGACCATCTGCTTGACACGCAGAGGATCCCACATTCAAGACCTGGCATCACCTGATAGTAGGTGATGTGAAAGACCTGTGCCCAAGACCCTGGAGAGAACCGCTGCCAGTCTGAGTAGACAATACTGGCCATGATGGACCAATAGTCTCATTCAGGATAAGGCAGCTTCATATATATGTTCCCACCAGCAGTAGTCAGGAAAGAAGAGATTACCCCCTGATTATCTTGTAGAGCTGTTAGTTGCCCTAGGGTCTAAATACTTGGAGTATTCTGTCTGTAATGTCTCAGTCATGCATGGAAACCATCACCTGATGTTGCAACCACCAAGTGACAAAAATAGTTTTCTATTCTGACAGCATAGGAATGAGTGGCATATTGGAAGGGTTCCTTTCACTTGCCTGCCCTAGCTGGGTCACTCCATTCCTTCTCTGCCTCCTCACAGAGACTGGTTCTCTGCTCCTCCTCTGCCTCTCTTCTCTCAGCTTCCTCCCCCCATTGTCTTTCCAGAAATTTCTACTACCTATCCCAGAGAGGGCTGAGTATTTTTATGTTCAAGGTCTTGAGCCCACTCTTCATCCTGGCCCCTACCCTGCTCATTCTGCCCCTTGTCTTTTCTGATCTCCTCCTCTTCTTAAACCTGCCTTCCCTGGGGCCACACAGGGCTGGCCACTTCTGTTTCACTGTCCCAATCCACACCCATCAGCATGCCCCTGTCAAAGTGGGCAGGCAGATCCTCATCCTGCCAACAAGACCTCTGCTTCTCCTGATGCCATTCCCCAGGTCCCAGCAGTGGGTGGGCAGATGTCATCTGTCCATGACTCTGGCCTCCTCTTAGCCACCTGCAACAGTGCTAGATAACAGCAATAGTTTCTTCAGGGGCTTTCAACACAGTGGAAAGTATCAGCCATAGCTGCCATTGCCACCAGCTCTGATGAAACTCTGGGTGTTCTCACTGTAAATATCACAACATATTCCAGACCAGAGATTCACAAACTGCCAAAGGGAGCCTCCTGCACATCTCTCCAAGATTCTCCCAGATATGAATGTGTCAAAAATATTAGTTTAGTTTAAAAATTAAATTGGGAAGGAGGGCATTGAGGAAGCAGCCTTAGGTTTGCAATCATGACTTCTGAGACAGGTTCTCAAAATATTAAGAGGGTGTTTCAAATACAGCATACTGTGAAACAGCCCTCCTACCATTTTTATGTTTTAATCAGGATGAAAGAGGCAGAATGCAAGACAAAGTCCACTCCCCCTGCTATTTCACCTGATGTCCCACTATGGTTGCATGCCCAGATGGTTGTGTGATGTGTGTAGCGAGACAAGATGTTGAAGAAGCTCCCTCTTCTTGAGCAAGCTTCTTGCTTACCTTATATCATGTTCACAGTATAAGGCTTTCTTGTGAATAAGCCCTGTCATTATTAGATCTATATCTAATCACAAATATTTGAGAACATCTGGTGTGAGATGTATGACCAAGAAGACAGTCCAGTGTTTGGAACAAATGCCCCTTCCATGCTGATTTGAAGAATACCCAGAAAAATTGTGCTCAGTCCCCAAAAGGCAACCAGTTAATCCCACATTATTCTACAGAGAGGGGCAATTAGCAGCAAAGCCTGAACTGGCAGGTGGGAGTCAGTTTAAATACACTCTCAACTCAACTCACAATGGGCTGCAACACTTGAGAAAAAATACATTCCAATCACAGCCAATCAGAGTCAAATGCCTTATTTAAAATAGGAGCTACAACAAAGCAGTACCCCAACCCAAGGGTCCCCAGACTTTTTGACCCTTTTAGCACCTTTGGAAATCTGACACAGGATGGTACGTCCAACCACAGAATGGTTACTGCAGGAGGCAGAGCCAACCACAACATGGACACTATAGGAGGCATCGCTTCCCCATATGTAGAGGGAGCCAAAGTGCAGGGGACATGATGAGTAATTTTTTAAAAATACACTGGGAAAGAGCAGTGTGAGAGAGAATAAAATCAATACTGTGGTGGCAGCTGCTGCTGAACAAATATGATTTAAATCTGCACACCCAATCTGATTTCCAATGAACAATGAGAAGCCTGGATTGACAGGAACCCCACCTAGCCCCACCTACTTTCTAAGAACACTTGGCAGGTACCAGGAAAGATGTTGGCAGATGCCATGGTGCCCACAAGGCCCACTGGAGACCTCTGTCCCAGCACAACAGGCTGGAAACTAGACTACTGGAAAATGAAAATGTTAAATTAAAGAAAAGAAGCCAGCTTTGGACTGATTATTGTGTAGAATGATCACAGGGTAAAGTTACTATGAGCTATTTCTCACTTTTTAACTGAAAAAAAATGGCCACAATATTTGATCATCCTTGCTTTAGCCAACTTAAGAGGAAGGCCTTAAGTACTTTTAAAGGGCTTTAAAATCCAGGGAGAGTTGGATGCCTTTATACTGCAAAAGGCCCTTTCCTGCATGGCCACAAGCATAAGATTGAAATAAAAATTGGCAGCATGATTTGCCTGTTGTGGTATGAACACACCTCAGTATGCAAGCTAGCTGCTGCCAGTTTTGGCCAGCTCCAACTCTATTTTCATTTCAAGCCTGAGATCACACACAAATTTCAAAGAAACCCCAACTTTTCCAGAATGTTTTCCCCTGGCTGATTGTCACTCTTTGGTACCAATTATAAGTAAGTGCTTCAGATCAGAAGAAGACCAGAGCACTCAGCAGAATCACAGGCACTCGATTCTCAAGCAATCACACGGGCGCTTTGCAACAGAGCAAAGGTGAGACTTGTGCAACCCCAATAGACAAATGAAGGCATAAGCTTGCATTTCCCAATAAAGACCAGCGAGCCATGCTAGGAAGGTTTCAGATCTCTGATAAACAGCTCATGTTTCTGCTTTGGATGATTTATAGTCAGCTTCTAGTCCTGCTGCATCTTTTTTAGGACTGTCTCTTCTCTTATTCTCCCAGAAACCAACCTAGCACTTTGCTTTTTGAAGTATTCCAGAACACCTACCTTTTTTATTGTTTGCAAATAGAGTTTGGGAGACCCATTGCCTTCGTAAAAGTATGCTTCTATTGCTTTGTCTTTGGGGTGCTCTGTTTCATTTAAGAATCACCCCTTTTTAAGATTTTAAAAGCTGGCACAACTTGTGCTAGGTTGCATAACTCTTGGCTAGCCAACTCTAAGTACACACAGAACTCCATTTTCTCTAGTGCCAAAACATCTAAAACATTTGAACATCTTTTTTTTTTAAGATGCTGAAGCCAACAACATCTAACATTTTCATTGGGCATATTGATTGACTTGCTTTGGTGAAATTCAGTTGAATGCTTAAATACTTGTTCATATTTCAGCTCTTCATATCCTTAAAAAAAACCCTCTGAAAAAGAGATTGATCCAGCAGGCAGGCAGTCACAATCAGATATGAATCTTTAAGAGGCTATTTCAACATGTTTTGGCTCAGCATGAAAGAGAGAGAGAGAGAGAGGCAGGAAGGAAGGAAGGAATACGGGCCTGATTCTATTACAGCTCATCGCCAGACTACAGAGATTAGTTCCCCTGGAGGAAATTAATGCTTTGGAGGAGGGTGGACTCTGTGACATTGTACCCCACTGAGGTCCCTGTCCTCCCCAAGCCCCATCCCCAAATCTCCAAGAGGTTCCCAACCTGGATCTGGCATCTCTACCCCTCCATCCCCTGCTGGTGGCCGGGGAAACCTGGCAACCCTAAATTAAAAGGATCAGGGCAGTAGATAATGTGAAAAAACCTTCTCTGCCTGAGACCTTGGAGAGCCGCTGCCAGTCTGGGTAGACAATACTGACTTTGATTAATCAAAGGTCTCATTCGGTACAAGGCAGCTTCATGTATTCTGTGTTCAACCCATCCAGTTAATTTTCTAGCTGTTGCAGATGCTTACAGAAACAGTAGCCATCTCCTGGATAATACATAAACTTTGTCCAGAGCAGAAAGTGGTGTATAGCCCAGAAGGGCCCATTGTAATGTACCTTAGTAAGGAGCTGAACTAAATAGATGGGGGGAAGAGACTTAGGGGAATGAAATGACTTCGCCCAAGTACAAAACCAGGCTGTTTAGGCAATAGGCCCAGCCACATTCCTAAATGGAAGTGTTCCTATCGGATGTGAGTGTCCCACTTGGAAAATGCATTATTAAATAACTACTTTGATCTGCTTTACAATTCACTAAATCCAGAAATACTTTAAAACATTCATATTGTTTGGCTAAAATTTCCATTAATGCAAAAAAAAAAAAAAAAAACCTCAGCAGTAATTACAGCACAGCTTTTCTTCTGCCTTTAATTCACATCTAACACCTCACAAATATACAAAGCTACAGAACAATCCTACTATCAAAAAAACAATTTCAGCAATTTTTCCTTTATTCTTAATAATTCATAGTGCTAATATTTACTCTATTACCTGTAGAACATAAATATTCATGGCATACCACAGCAAACTGGAGAGCGCATTTCTGGATAAAATAACAGCAGGGAACTTTCGACCTTGGCCTTGAGGGAAAATGCTGTCATTATGATTAATGAGAGAAATGACAAAAATCTCATAATTACAATTAAGAACAACATTATTTCCAACACATCATTCACCAGATTTAAAATAAATTAATTATAGCCTTGAGAAAACTTTTAAAATAAAAAAATAATTGAATTACTCCACAATTTTATTTATTGATTTATCTACTTTTTAAATATATAGCAATGAGGTAAACAATCTCAGTGATTGCGTTACATAGTGTGGCCTTGAGATAGTGTGATCCAGATATGCAGCAGTGACCTGCACAGACCTGCATAGTGCATGAAGATCTCTACTTGCGAAGCAGATGGTCAGGTATGTCCTTTTCATGCTTTCTCATCAGGTGACAAGGATAGAGAGGTTCATGTGCAGAATCTACTACATGCCAGAACTGTTTGATTGGTGCAACTATCTAAGAAGTCAGCCATCATAATTCTCTTGTTCAATGCCATACACAACTTGCAGGAACAGATAGATGGCATTGTGAGCTCTGGCATGCTGACCAGGGCTCTAGTCGGGGGGGAGCTCTCAGGTACGGAGCTCCGGAAGAGAACCTCTAGGGGGCGGGGCGGTCACGTGGCGAAGCCCCGCCCCCTTCTTTACCCCGCCCTCTGCTTCGATCCTCATTCCGTTTGGGAATGAGGATGAAGCAGGAGGGTAAGTAGCCGGGCCTTCTGACACACTTCCGGTGATGTCAGGGGGTGTGGCCTTCTGTCACTTCCGGTGATGTCAGGGGGCGTGGCATATGCAAATAAGTTATGCTAATGAGTTATGCTAATGAGCTCCGGCAGCTCTTTTTCTACAACAAGACCCCTGATGCTGACCATCTGTTGTGGGATGTATTAAGCTAAATTTAAAGATCTGCTGTGTAAAACACTCCACAAAGCAGACTGAGCAAGCAGAGAAAAAAACTTTTTTGATTCCCGCGGTACCTTGATAAAGGACTGAGCACAGGTGTGGAGCTGGCCCATTGGAGCCATGAGAGGTGATCAGATATTTGGAATAATTTACATCTATATCACAGAAGGACTGTGTAAAACCACTCTGAGCTGTACTATACAGAGGAACTTTGAGCAGGGACATGTTGGTTTATAAGGACACTTTAAATATTTGTATATTTTGTATTGGAATGTGTTTTGTCATTTGTACCATAACATAAATGCTTAATAATAATTATTGAGTAAATTACATAATAATATCATGGTTGTTTTTTGTTTACTTACAACCTCCAGATGGTGGCTGGAGATCTCTTAGGATTACAACTGATCTTCAGGTGACAGAGATCAGTTCATCTGGAGAAAATGGCCACTTTGGAAGGTGGACTTTAGGGCCCTGAAATCCCTCCCCTCCCCAAGCCCTGCTCTCCTCAGGCTCCACTCCCAACCCAGAGTTATTGGGCATAGAATCACCCTTCAAACTGATTCAGTGCCTACAGCATTGCACATTTGTGACATGTGCTGTGGATGAGCAAGATGGGCATAGCTTGTATGTACACACCGAATGCTCCAAACGTTCCCCTCCAAAAGTTATTTTTAATACAAAAAGCAGCTGTTTGGGTGTTACATACACAAAGAACACATAGTTTTGACTCTCATGTTCAATTCATTTGTTGTTGCATATGAGCAGCTATGCGCTAGAGGAATGAACTGCTTATGAATTAAGTAGGGGTTGTACTTTATTAGCATATGATATAACTCACCAAGGAAAATCTCTAATACACAAAGAAGAAGGTTAAACATTTAAGGAGACAGTATTTGTTATTACTTTCAGAGAACAACAAGAGTCAGTGTGGTGTAATGATTAAGAGTTTTAGACTAGTATCTTAGAGACCTGGGTTCAAATCCCTATTCATGCCATGGGAGTTTGCTGGGTGACCTTGCACCAGTCACACTCTCTCAGCCTAACCTACCTCACAGGATTGTTGTGAGGATAAAATGGAGAAGAGGGGAATGATGTAAGCTGCCTTAGGTCCCCAATGGGGAGAACAGTGGGGTACAAATGAAGTAAATAAATGTTTCCGAAGTTGCATATATAGTAACAGAATACATTAGGGTTACCAGCTCCCAGGTCCTTCCGTTTCGGGGGCTTCTTCCCATCACTGGCCAGCTGGCCAGTGAGGGAAACCCTGCCCCTAAACAGGGATGTCAGTGTGTGATGTCCCTAATATGATGATATCACCCAGAAGTGATGTCATCATATCAAGGACATCAAGCAGGGATGCTCTAGTTTTTGGACAACACTCTATGGTTCGAGTGCAAATTTACCGTAGAGTTTCACCCAAAAACCAGAGCGTCACGTCTAGCATCACCAACATGATGACATCACTTCCAGGTGGCGTCATCGCATCAGGGACATCACACAATGTCCCTGCCCACCTCCAGAACACCCCCAACCTCCCCACCTCCAGATCAACAAGGGGACCTGGCAACCCTAGAATATAAAAGTGTCATGCTTTCCTTGTACATGGATATTAAAATCTGTTAAGGAATTGCTGGCTTAAATAGCTGAAAAGAACAAGAAAAATTATGTTGTGATTCATATTAGCCTTGAAATTTCCTTTTGGGGATACATAAAATGTTCTTTTAAAAAAAAAAGAATTGGACCATTATTCCTTAGCCTTAAATGGCTTGGTCTCCAATGAAGAGCATGGCCCTGCATTTTTCATAATTCTAAACCTGGGTATCTCAGCAGCATAATATGACATTCACAGCTAAAGTGTGAATCCCCCCAACAGCTACCTAACCTGCCTGTATTCACAAAGTTAGCAATAAATGTTCTGGTGGAGGGGGCAGAGCTCAGTGGTGCATGCAGAAGTCCCCAGGTCCAGTTCCTGGCATCTGCATTTAAAAGGACTGGGAAGGACACATTGAAGAGCTATTGACAGTCAGAATAGACAGCATTGGACTATATAGCTTGCCACTGTGAGATGCAGGGTGCTAAATTAAGAAGATGGATCTTCAATCAGATCCTGTAGGGCTCTTCTGTGTTTACAGGTGGCCCATATAATACAGGTAACCATACTTTGAAAGAACTTTTCAGAACTGTCTGACCAGGTTCACACTGTGGAAAGAGAGACAGAAAGACTTGCAGTGCAATCCTAAACAAAATTATACCCTTCTAAACCCATTGACTTCAGTGGACTTTGAAAAGGCTGTGTTTAGGGTTTATTTACAAAACGTTCAGGGTTGTGATGACATTAATTAAAAACAGGACATTATGAAACACATTATAAAACCAATTAAACCCAAACATAAAATACATACACAAAAACTCAAAAACAACCATTAAAACGTAGCAGGAAGGAGGGATGGAAGGAAACAGATTAATATCCCTGGGGCAGGAGTTCCACAGTTTAGCACCACAATCAAGGTCCTCTCTTAGGTTGCCACCTACCCAGCCTCAGAAGGTCAGGCCACCCTAAGCAGGTCCTCAAAAGATGAATATAGTGGTCAGGAAGGTTTCTATGTGAGTAGGCAGTCCTTAAGGAATGCTAATCCCAACCATATAGGGTTTTGTGCTGCAAGTCTCATGTAACACCTGGATTGGAACTACTTTACACTCTGGTATATAAGAACAGCTAGAGAATACTGGATGCATTTTTAAACCCTACAGACCAACAGGCCAGCTCAGTAATTCTGGGGGGTCTTAAAAATTAGGGAACACTGGTACAACCTAACTTTTTAGGCAAAATTTCATTATGTTGTCTATATGCAAGAGAATATTCAAAAGTATGAAGAGTGGCATTGCTTTCATCCTATCACCTTCAGCTCCTTCAGTTAGACTGGATGGGCCATTGGCTTGATCCAACATTGGCTTCTCTTATGTTCTTATGACAAGGCAGTAAAATAGTGACACAATCATTATTGATTTGTGGCACTGACTATCAGTTTCTGGGCAGCTTATGATATGGATACTGTGTCCTTTGTAATTAAAGTAGGACTGCTGTGGTACCAACTGGAAAACAGTAACCTGTTGGTTATCCTCATAAAAAGTATGAAATCTTGGTTACAATTTGTGTGAGGGTTTTATTTTTAATGGTTTTACTTTTATTTCCCCCTCATATCTCTGACAGTGACCTGAGGGCACATAGTACCTGTATTCTAAGAATAGGCTAAAAATTGGAAACAATAGTGGCTTTATATTTTCCTTTTATCTGAGGAGATCAGAGATTTTACCTCTGAGGAGATCAGACAGCAGACGGTATAATCCAGGTATGAGGTGATGGAGGGTCAGAGGAGAAAAGAAGGTCGTCCAGAAATTGTTTACATGGTTCATGCTGCTTTGTCTTAAACTGCCCAAATATACCTTTTTACACTATGTTCTTCACTCAAATTTCCCTTTTTCATTTATGGTTTTTTTAATGTTTCTATTTCATTTTTTTTCTTTTGTCATTACATTTTCAACTGCTGGTATTAACAATCCTACCACAAACATTGCACATAAACTGCTAGTATATAAAACACCAAACACTACCCCAACCATATAAGGAAACAAAATAAATCTGGAAGGCAGTAATGTCTGGGTAGAGTTCCACTACAGTGAAGCTAAGCTTTATTCATTGAAAGCAAATGTGTAACAGATCCAACCTAGTTTTATAAGAAGTAACATCATGAATTTTACAACTGAGTTACATCAATTTATGAAGGATTTTTATAGTCACTTTTAATCTGATCTCTGCTGGTGACATAAAAGGAAATTTCTTCATAAAGACTTTGGGGAATATTTTCCCTTCATGACTCTTTTCCGATACTTATTATAATAGCTTGATCTGTGTTTAACTAGACATGTACTATATAACAATGAAAATTTGGTGAAGAGAAATGAAACGATTTTACTTTTTAGAACACAATCTTGGGTTTGAGAATGAATTTTCTTTTAGATCAGACAGGCCAGAGGTCCACTGACCATGGCCTACCTTTCTAGGGTGGTCTGGAACTCTTTCAGATTCCTGCTAATCATGCAATTTTGAGATTATCATTACAATGTTACTTTTTGATAGAGAGGGAAGGATGAGCTTACACAGCCCTTTTTTCCCCACAACATGATATCAATTCCTGGCCCTGGGAGAGGCAGTGCTGTCACAGTACTATTGTAGGTTCACCTAACATGGACATTACCAAAGCAGAGCAAGAGAAACATGACTAAGGTAGTTCAAGGAAGAAATGTGATAATATTTCCTTCAGTCTAAGGAATTCTACTTTTGTGAGGAAGTTAAGGCTCTAGCAGAATTTTAGTATTTTTACCAAACTACAAATCCCAGTATTGTGGGGAGGGAAGCCATGATAATGAAAATAGTTTATAAGTCATTTAAAATTTGTGATGTAGTAACAAACGGCAGTGACTGATTGATCAGGGAAGGTCACAGAACATGAGGTTTGTGCCTAGATTGCTACATGATTTCTTTAATCACGAGATTACTATGAGGACACAACAGATCATTAGATGTGAGTGAGGACAGCTTTTATTGATCCTCCTGAAAGCATTTAATTATTTATGGTTCACTTGATTACACCTCAAGGGGTAGGAAGGATCAGATCACTTTTGTACTCACAAGACCTGAGTTATGTTCTCAGACAGCAAGGTGAGCTGTTATGATCTTGTCTTCCAGTTTGGGATACAACTGTTGTTGCAGTACTCATCCTTTATTTAATATAAGTGATATAAGATATTTATAATGGGCAGTAACAAAGCTGTGGCTTGCACAAATGACAAATAAATGAATTGGTCCTTGGTTTGGTAAAGGGTCCAGAGCTACTAAATATCCTTTAATCTATGTTTAAAGTACCAATGTGTTAGCCAAATTGCTTTATTTACAGCAATTGGTAATTTATAAATGGGTCCTTGCCAACTATACCAAGGTCCTGTTCCCACCAAGGGTTACCAGTAAAAGATTCGAGTCGGTAGTGGTTAAAATAAATGTCTTTTACTTAAGAATATAAATCTCATACAAACAATACTGATGCACTCACACATTCAATCAAGTTCCTTAGAAATACAGCATTAAAATAAGCACTGTTGCATTAGCAGGTGGGAGTGATAATGGGCAATACTTATCTGTCTTGCAGCATGGTTGTTCCAATGAAGAATGGATGGGAAGAAATAGAAATTAAAGGGATCCACACTACCAGAACTATCTGGACTGTGCGGGGGTCTCTTGACTGCAGATCAAGAGATCAAAGTAGAGGCAAGGGTTTGGGATAGCAAGTGGGACTCAAGGGGAGTAAAAAGCAGACAGGGGTTGTTGCGGGGATTGCTAGCTAGGAAGGGCCAGGTAAATGGTCCTTTCCTTTTATAGGGGGTTCAAGAGATGGGTTGTGGCTGTGCCAACCTCTTGACCCACCTACCTGTTAGTCCGTCCCAAAAACAATCATATTGGTTGCATGTAGGGAGGGGTGGTTACCTAACAGGAGTGGCCAATATTGTAATCTAAAACCTTACTCAGAGTATGGCATCTGGGCAGGTGTGAAACCTTGGCGTCAAGATGCTTCATTGTAGTGTTGATGAAGCTGGCCATTCTATTGATAACCAAATGTCCATTTGGCAGGAAATGCCTTCTCAGGAACAAAGCAGTGATGGGTAGTATGTGACTACAACTATTTCTGCAATGGGGGCTGTCTCTTCTCAAAGCTGTTGTTTCTCACTGCTCACAATAATGGAGGTGTGTGCTTCTTTCCCAGGCTGGTAACTGTGTAGCTGAAATCTTATTCACGTGTAAGGCATGTGCAGGCACCTTCTATGTGTTACCAATAGGTGACTTGAAATGTACAGTTCTTTGAGCCTGTGTGTGTGTATGCACAGTCCATTGTGTGTAGCAATAAATATAGTCCATAAAGCAAATATCAATCTCATTCTCTAACAAAAGTGCAAAATATATACAACTGGAGACAGAGAACACTACTTCTACCACCACCACCACCACCCACATCTTCCTATATGTAAGGCTTGAAGGAATTTTGTTTCAATTTGTCTGAGGAAGTGTGCTTGCACACGGAAGCTTACACCTTAAATAAAATGTCATTGGTCTTAAAAGTGCCACCATTGACACCACTTGTGCATTAATTTATTTCTGAGAATCCATATTATATTCATCCCAAACTGTTGCTTTCCCCACTGTTTTCTTGTCTTTTTATGCAGATGCTGATTTATCTTATTTTGTAAACTTTCATTACAATTGCAACACAAACCTTCATGTTGTGAGCTGACTGTAGTTGTACATGGAAAGACCCATTGAGTCTTTCCCATGGGTGCAAGGACCTGGGTGCACTTGCAGACCATGATCCCTCCCCCATGAGTGCCTGAAACACTCCCTGAAGTACTGTTCCTGGGGTAGTCCCCTAATTGGGATCTAAGCCATTGTGTTTAAACCAAGCATTCAGCTTCACACCATTCACAATATATCTGTGCAGCTATTTAGCCATTGGATGTTCCTATTCCAATTGACTATTTTTTTCAATCATCCACAAAATAAGGCATAGCATTATCATTGCCCTGCTGTGTCTTAATAACAGCTATTCATTTACACATTATTATATTCCATATCTTTCTCTGCTAATCTTCCCCTGCTAGTTTTTTTATTGCACTTCCATTTTTTGGAAGGAAAATTTTTGCAGGCAAGTTATCTTATCTTATATTCCCCTTTAAACTATTTCTCAGATCATTCTTCTCTCCTAACAGTAGAATGTCTTCCAGAGTAGCATCTTTTAATCGGTCAGTAACCTTTAAGACATCTTGACAATATGTGAAATATACTGGATATGTAAAACTTCAATATCCTTTACATGGTGTTTCCAACATTCAGGAGGAGGAGGAAGAGACCATTCCATAATAGGTACAATGGTTTTTAAATTCCATTGCCTCTGAAATCTGACACCACACCATCATATAGGCATCAAACTACTATACATTTTTGATAAAAGGTAACTCTGTGTTTCAACTGTAACAAGATTTATTTTCAGCTCATTAAGTTCTTTGTTACTATCTAAACTATATATACTTCTGACATTAACAGTGCAATCTTAAACAAAGTTACACCATTCTAAGCCCATTGACTTCAAGCCTGTAACTGTGTTTAGGATTGCATTGCAATTTCTTTGTTTGAAAGTACTGAATCCATTTAGGGAGATGATCTTACCTTGTATGCTGTATGTGACAAAAATCAATTCTCTTATGTAAAATGCAGAATCAATACAGCCTAACTCTTTCCAAAATACTAAAATCACTAACATATCTAGAAATCTTGAGGAGAAAAAGACCTAAGATAATAGATGGCTGTGATGGTGCTTAAATCGTTTAATCCCAGATTTTTAACATTATATTTTATGAAACTAGAGTTTATCTTTTGGCTTAACTATACCTTTGCTGTCTACCAGAAAACATTTTTTTTAAATGCCAATATTCCAAGTTGCTCTGAGGTTCAACAGTGATTACCATTCTTTCTCTCTGACATACCCCAGACATTATTACAGCATGTAGCGGGAACATAAACACAAAAATTCATGAGAACCATTCAAATTCTGATACAAGGATTAAACATGACATGGATATTTTCACTGTGTGTCAGTTCATGAAAATAATGCTAGCTGTCGAAAAAATTCAGTATTTCCATTTTCAAACATCTATCTTTGAAAGCAAAGGTGAGGTCTATGAACCATTCATACTCATTTTCAGAGCTCCCTGAACCAATTACTAATGTTAAATGTGCCTACTTCATGAAGGACAATCCAATTCCTTCTAAAGCAGCAGCAGTTACAATCCATCCCTATTACCAGACACATTCCTCTTCAGAGATATCCTACATTTAGAATATGAATGGCTGGGAAAAGTGTCACTGAAGAAGTGGACAATATATTCTGTATAACATTGTCAGCTCATTAAGCATCACAGAAGAGCATACTGAATTTAGCATTATGTATCACCTTCCCTGCTACCAGAACACGTTCATTCAATTGCCACCATAATATATGTGGTGAGCAAGATAAAGGAGACAGTGCCTGTCTTAAATCTAGGACAGAATCCTGTGATCACTGTGGACTAACCATTCTTTGCTCAAGTAAGGCTGCGGTCACACCAGTGAGGAAATGTGGGTGGGAAGCGAGGCTGTTTGCCCCGGGGCAAACTGACACACGTTTGAGCAATCAGACTTCTGCCCACCCACCCTGCAGTTCCAGATGATACTGATGTTTCCCTGGTGGCTTTTTACAATGCTCTTGCAGCGCAACAAGACCCCCAAGGATGACTCTGGGACGCTGGACAGATGTGTCCATCTGATCATGTCCCTTTAATCTGTGGGGGAATCGCATGTCTGTCGCAGCTTCTTGTATGTATGATCGCAACCTAAGTAGACCCAAGAGATAGAACTGTATAGCGAGGAAAACTTTGTGATAATGTTTAGAGAATTGCATATAGAAACAACAGCACTGTTATCAACTACAGCTGTAGTCCAAGACAGCAGCTGGACCACTGCCTTTGTCCAAGCAAAGACTGCATCATCTGGAAGAGTGGAATACTTCCTGTCAGTTTTGACTGATATCTGAAAACAACAAGCACAACAAAGTACAGCATGTAGTATCTACAAACTGCTGAAGACAGCTGTCAAGGAGTCCAAGGCTGAACTCCATGAGTCCCCAGGTCTGTTGTACGCAAGTAACCAAACCCTTCTTTATTTTGAAAATGATAAGAAATTTTATTTCCGTCAAAACAAAAAGTTTAATCTACAGGCAACACAACACTCTAAAACCACACAGCAAAAAATGAAAAGAAAAACGAACTTAACTATCTAACATGTTTTCAAGACCAGTGTTAGAGAGCACAAACCTTAAATCCAAGAGTCAAAGGCTACAGGTTATGCATTCTCTACGTTGCTGTTTATTGCAATATAAGCAATATAAGAATAAAGGCCAGGCCTTTAGTCCATCAGAATCCACACCAGGCCCATAGCTATTGTGGTGGTTCTTGGGGTCTAGTCCCCCAACTTCCCATCCAGTTCAGCCCCCCCAATCCTTGTTTTATTTTTTCATGGCACACCGCCGCCGCATCGCACCATCGCCCTCACTGAGCTTGCCTACTGGAGCTGAGCCTGCCTGCTGGAGTCCCACCCCCACCATCACCCCACAACCTCATCACCCACCCCTGCCCTCCATTCCCATGCCATTGGATGGGGCACAGGAAAGAAGCAAAGTGACGGGGGGGAGTGGGGTCAATCCAGCACCTGTCTCCTCATTTTCATCCATGTTGTGAATTGTGGCATGGTGATGGCCACAGTGGCGGCATGGCTTCCTCCCTGCCTGCCCCATGCCCCCCAACTTTTTAAAATGCCTCCGACTTTAAAAATCCTGGCTATGTCCCTGATCCTCACTAACCTCCTCTCTCCAGGCTCTTAGCGCAATTATATATATTTTTGGCCAAGCCGCCTCAGGAGATGATGACACCCAATCAGGACTCGTTCTTGCTGGGACCCTGAAGAAAATCATTGCCCAGATTCTTTGCCTCCCATCCTCTGGCCTACAGGTTCTCATAAGAAGCTAATTACAACATTTCCAGCTCTGGGCAGAGAAACACTAGTTAGCAGCACCTGCATGATGGAACAAGCCCATTAGCATTCACATTAACCACTGAGGGGGTGTCAGGGGTGCTTTGCCTCACAGCAGTATATTGTCATCATACAAATCATCAATAGATCTGATAATACTTTTCCAACTTTGGCTGAAGTAACTTGAAATTTCTCGATTTCAGTTCTGGTACCTGGTACTAGCAAATGAGTTGGTCATTCTCAGGGCTCTACTGGTAGCAGGAGCTCCTTTGCATATTAGGCCACACACCCCTAGTGTAGCCAGTCCTCCAAGAGCTTACAGAGCTCTTCTTACTGGGGCTACTGTAAGCTCTTGGAGGATTGGCTACACTAGGGGTGTGTGGCCTAATATGCAAAGGAGCTCCTGCTACCAGTAGAGCCCTGGTCATTCTCTTAATTGTCTTAGCACTGAGAAAAGCAAACACCATATTGTCCATGTATCAGAAGAGTGAAATAAAAATCTTGTAGAACTGTACTTGCTAGAGCAGATGACCATCCATCAGCCATCTAAATTAGGCTCATCTGTTTGAGAAGACCATAACCTTAGTTTTATCAAAATTGGTTTCCAAATTGCTGCAATATTTTTTCAGACCATGAGAGACCCAGTATGGTTTGAGAGACAATTACTGCATCAACAGCTTACAATAAATGGTTAATTTTAGTGTCAGCTAATTTTGGAAAATGAGAATCTACTTTTTCAGAAACTATGTTAGATTGCTTAAATAAAAGTTAAACAGATTGTTAATTACTGTATTATTTAAAGCTCCATTGACCGTGTGATGATGATGATGAAATTCCTTATTGTAGTGTGAAACAATCTGAAATGATATGCTACTTTTCACCAACAACGATATAAGCCATGCATGTTGGTTCCCATTCACCTTCAGCACATATTGTCTTTGGGGGGAAATGGCTAGTGAATTCCACAAGGGAAATGTTGTGATTCACAAATCTTTGAGGGAGAGAACTTGGCACTGCATGAGTAGGCTAATAAAGTTATTGAAAGTAATTTTATTTTATTTTTATTTATCTTTGGATTTATATCCCGCCCTACCCCGAAGGCTCAGGGTGGCTAACAAGAGGCACAGAGTGCCAAGATTAAAACAAATAAAAACAGCATAGCCATAAAACAATAAAATATAATAACAAAATATCAGTGCTCCATTTATCACAAGATGGGGTAGATATTAATCCCAACGGTAGCATTCCCATAGTCTGTCATCCCATTCTCCTGCCAGGGTTACCTCGCACCCCGAAACAACCAGATAGTGGTGGTGATGGTGTGATGGTGCATAGATAGCAATGATGGAGTAGTGGTGGCGGCGGCTCCTACTCAAAAGCCTGGCAGAAGAGCTCCGTCTCGCAGGCCCTGCGGAACTGAGAAAGATCCTGCAGGGCCTGGATCTCCACCGGGAGCTCCCTCCACCAGGTAGGAGCCACCACCGAAAATGCCCTAGCCATGGTCCCTGCAAATTTACAGTCCCTGGGACCTGGAATTTCCAGGAGATGATGCCTCCGTGACCATAGTGCCCTTGGGGGAACATATGGGGAAAGGTGGTCCCTCAGGTAGGCTGAAATGTAATGGAAGAGCATTTAGTATAACTGAGAATCCATCAGTCCTGCAGCATTCAACAGCTGATGACCTTGAAATAAGCCATGCTGAACAAATGAGAGACTGATCAAGATGGGTAGCAGTGTTAGTCTGTCTGTAGCAGTAGAAAAAAGCAAGAGACCAGTAGCACCTTAAAGACTTAAAAAATGAGAGATTATTTGACCAGCCAAAGAGTTAAGTAAAATCATCAGCCACCATGAACAGAATCCATGGATCCAGAGAGCATTATTTGACAAGATATACAGGTTCACCACCATGATATGGACCAGACTTTCACAGAAAGCAAAGTCCAACATAACGTTATCCTCGATGAGCACACCGGTTTTTGCACTCATTTCACCAATCTTCCTCATGAGTAGTCTTATAAAGTTGGAAGGTGTCAACCTCTAGGTTCAGCTTAGTTTCTTTTTTAAAACAATATAGCTTCTTATTTTCTTCTTTGTCAAATTGTCCTGTAAAAAGCATAGTTATAAGGAGTGGAAAAAGACATGAAGCTGAATGGAATAGTTTTGTTATCATGTTTAAATAGAATAATTTTAGAATAACTTTCAGTTCCATTGCAAGTACTTGAATAGGAGCAAGCCAATTACTAAACTTCTAGTCATAGCAGCCAGTCCAAAATTTTTATGTGGCAACAGGCCTACTTTAAATTGGCTGGCATTTGCTCTCCATTTCACATAGTTGGCTAGTAGCTCTCTATTAGGGAGTAGCATTTCATCTTTTCTTATCTATCTGGCAGAAAGCCTTCTTTTAATAATAAACTGACAATGCTCCCTGTGCTGGAAAATAGCTCAAAAGGAACTATCTGATTGATTCCAAGTAGGTGCATGTTTACTTTGCAGTGTTAATGTCTTACACCTTTAAGAGAGAAGTATAACAACATACAAAAACCGGTGTGCTCATCGAGGATATGATTATGTTGGACTTTGCTTTGCTTATTTCAGAATTCTCTAACTATATTGTCAGATTAATAGCTTCACAAATTGATGCTCACAGAATTATTAAATGTGTCATTGTTAATTTTATCACTAAAGTGTAGTGGGTTAGACGCATGTATAAAACACTGAGACGGATGTAGTGATCAGCATGGTTTACTGGTACACAACAAAGACAAAAACTACTGGCTGGCTGGCCAACTATATACACACCTGGGGACACTCCCCTAGGTCCCGTTGGTGGGTTTAAATCTCCCGCCATGGTCCTATTGGTTCCCAAGTGGAGAGACTAGGAGCCTAGTCCCCATTGTTCCTACAGAGTCAAGCTCGGGGGTATTCGCTGGCCCCTGGTGGTGGTCAGTGGAAATAACAATCACAGTGGTTTTTTGTTTGTTGGCCTGCTACGTCACATTGGCTGTCATACAGGTGCCATCTCAGCAGGATATGACACCATTTTCTCCAGGGGAACTGATCTCTGCCATCTGGAAAGCAGTTGTAATTCTGAGTGATCTTCAGCCCTCACCTGGAGATTGGCAACAATGGTTTCTCCCAACAGGCACTAAGGGTACCTCAGAACACATTTTTTCTCAGAACAGCAACAACAAACTGTTTAGAATGTTAGAGGCAAAGGCCAATGAGGCCGCATATGCAAACAACCTCTGTGTTCCAAGGCAAAGGCCAATGAGGTCACATATGCAAATAACCTGACTGGCTATGGGGGGGGAGGAACAGCAAACTGTTTAGAATGTTGGAGGCGGGACTCAGGCGATACAGCCAGTGGATAGGGACAGCTTCTGAGTGACAGATCACAGAGACAAGGGCTGTGGGCGCTGTGTGGAATGTTCAGCAGTGTGCCACCACCAACAGAGAATTATTATATAGATATATTCTCCCCTTCTACACCAAAAATATTCAAGGCAGTTTACAAAGGAGATAACATCAAATTTTTATTTTTTAAAAAAAATAACTAATTAAAATTAAAATAACAAATATAAAAAATGAATAAAACCAGGTAAAAAGCTACAATTAAAATCCTTCCCATATTTCAACTAAATCGAACCTAAATCCCTTAGACTATTAAAAACAGCAGTAATTTTTTAAAATTAAAAAACAGCTGTAATAAAAACCCAAGAATATAACTTTTTTTAAAAAGTCAGCTTTGTGAATAAGTCATTAGTCTGCCAAGTGTCAGCAAGCTGCCAATGTTTTGCCAATGGTTGTTTTCGTTCTGTATATGTGTGTGCGCTTGCCTCTTGCACTGTAGAACTGTAGATACGCATGTCTATGTAGCTCGCCGAAACAATTATTTAGCTCAAGGCCACAGGTGGATGCAGAGCTTGTTAGTGTGGAGAAGCTCTCACTAAACACCGTGAGAAGAAGATAACGTGAGAGGCTTGGAACCGTTAGTTCTCAGGCTAAAGGGTGCGCGCGGGAACCCCCGCAATTGGCCTGTAGTTGTTTGAATGTTTATTATATGCTTTGCCATTGCTTTTACCCCTCATTCTGAACAGTGATCCTGTTATGCACCTTCAGCTCTAATAAAGTTACCTTTTCTTCAAAAGCATGCATATTACGATGCGAGGAGGAGTCTGACACCAGGAGAAAAAAAATTGATCTCCAGATGGCCATCACAGAAAGGACCATTCAAACCTCCTAAGTGAGGGAGTTATAGAGCTCAAGGGTAACTACATGTGCCCACTAGTTTTACCTCCTGCAAAGTCAATGCACAGAGAAAGCCCATTCTGGAATCTCTGAAGTTACAGGCAGGATCTTAAGAATGGGCATAAACAATACATGTGGATAATTTATTTTAGATAGAATAGTGGCTTTTTAAAATCTCCAATGGATCCAGCAATATACTTTCATAAACAAATAATCAGAAAGTAATTACAAAACACTGTATCAGTATTTTTTTTTTAATATTCATTGTATTAGTTTACTGAACAAATATTCCCATGGCATTTTAGCAGACAGGCAATCTAGACATGGAAATATCCTCAGAATTAGAGTTGCAACAAATAAAAGACTTGCCCCTTTAACAGAAACTTAATGTGTGGAAATGGGCAGTTTAAGCTTTTCATGGGACAGAGACAAATAGCAGCACTAGATAAATAACATCCCATTGAGCCTCTGTTCAAGGACCAGGACATTTTTCTCCAAGCTGCTGGCAACCCTACTCAGAACTGAGTCCTGTGAATCTGTTCCACTGTCTCTTGCACAGGGGAAGTCTCCTTGTGCCAGACAAAAATGTCTCTACTAGCGTAATGGATCTACAGGATCCAACCAAATATATTCAAAGTAAGTATGCTTAGGAGAGTAGGAGAATAGCATGAGTTTGAATGAACAAAACCCTGGATGGTTTCCTCTGTCGAATTGCCTAGCATTTTCTTCAGCCACAAACAAAAAATAAAAATGTATCACTGAAACGGAACATAATGTATGTGCAAGAAACAAGCTTCTAAAAAGGCCACACTCCAGACAATCAGAACTGAAATATCATATTTTAATTGTTTTCATTTAACTTTCTCTTTAGAATATTCTGTTAACAGTATCATAAAAATAGAAGCACACAGAAAGCCATGTAGCAACTAAATCTCAAACAATGCTATAGGAAAGGGATTTTGTACTATACCCCATGTCAGTAAGGTAATGATTGACTCCTTTGATTATAAAAATACTTCTAACGTGACTCAGTCATACAGGAACACTTTCATTCTCTGAGTAATTAATATTGCTCTAGACACTTGGCCTGACATTCTCTCTCTACTATTCTCTCTCCCCCCGCCACACACTTTCCAACCCTTGCGTAATCCATTCCTTACACATATCATCTCACCTTCTCACACCTGAGTCAATTATCCTTAGTTGTAATTTGTTCTCTTGGTGCTTGTATGTAACTGCTAGATATAGTGGTACTTGAATCACTTCTAATGTGTAAGTATTAAGAAAGTGAAAAGTATTAAGAGTATTTAATTAACTCTATTATCTGATCATTTTCGCTGAGTTAGTTTCCTCTGTATGGCACTTGTATACATGGATAAACAGCCATTTAATCTATTCTCTTTTTCCTCCATGACCTGGATGAACTTTACTAAAGATGGGGAAGAGGCATCTCTGATATACTTGCTTTATGTGGATAATTCTCAAGGAGAGTGTGATGTGGCTGCCAAGACTATTTTAAAAAAAAAATCCTCCACTTTGCGGGGCAAGAGAGATAAAGTGGAAGGATGTAATCAACACAATGATCAGGTCATTCACTTAACAAGATCATCTTGTTCTTGGATATGATTTCCCTTCTTTTCTTTTCACAGCCAGTATAGCTCCACAAATGATCATGTATATTTTGCAAGCGGAAATAAAATGAAGGGTTTTGTTTTAACTTGAGGCTTAACAATGCAGATGAATTTCATACAACAGTTGCAACCTAGAGACTATGGGAGATATGAAAGTGGCAAAATTACTTTTGGACAAATGATGTTAGCTTACTTACTACTCATGCTGACGGGTCCCCTCTGGCCTCCCCAGGGCTGCAGCACTCCGGCGCGGGTAGATGGCGACGGGGCTCCTCCAGCCTCCCCAGGGCCGGGGAGGCTGTGACTTGTTGTAGCAGGGGGAGCTGGGGGCGGGGCTTGCTGCCACCACTATTTTGCCAGCTCCTGGGTTCCCAGAGCAGTGCTCCAGCGTGCTCCAGCCTCAAAAGACCCCTGCTCCCAACTCACCTCAGGTCCTATTTGCAGGCCTGTGGAGCAGTGGAGGGAGCATTGCAACAGTCTGCAGAAAATGAATTCAGAAAATAAAAAAACCTAGCCATTGCATTGGTAAAAGAGCTCGGATAGTTCAATGGCACTGTTTAAAGCTTTGCATGATATTATACTTAGAGCCCTGAAATATAGTGGAACCCTGCCCATGACTACAAGATCTGACAGCCATCTTCTTTGGCAGAGCTCAGTGTTGAGGTATCTGGACAAGAATTAATCTAAAAAAACAAGTGTTGAGATGTAGCAAGCAAGACAGCTCACAGAAAAGCACAGGCAAAAACACAAATAATAATGCTTTGACTCACCAGCTGTGCCACACACTGATGTGATGGATCTCTGTTACTGACCCCATCCCACTTACATCCACATGTTCATTTGCCACCAAAGACTTTTGTGACAAAGACAAGGCAGTGGGCAACAGGCATGGAAAATAAATGATTTGGTTTCCTCTGTTATTTTTTTCTGCATACCAAGGACTTCCACATATGTTTGCAGGTGGAGGTCACACAGTGTACATATATTGAAATGAAAAGGCAAAGCTTTCCGACAATGTGCAGACAGAGCCAAGATACATGCACACAAAGGCATGCAAGCCACTGAAAGGCACTTCAGAGCCAATGCTGGCAAAATAAAACAGTATACAAAAAGTAGAATATATTTTCACAGCATTTTCCAAGACACCAGACTTTTGGGGGAAAACTTTTTTTATACTCACAACAAAGGGATTGCTATTATCTTCAGAACAGCACCATGTCTCATTATTACAGCAATAAGTACATAAGAAAACAGAAGTGTTCTGCTACAAGGGTCAGTTTTAGCTGCCAACACACTCTTTCTTTCTATTCAGATTACGTTGGTAAGAATCCTATTTCTGAGACCAAGTGCTCATATGTTATAATGCAATATTTGCATGGTTAGATAATTAGTAGTTACTAAGAAAACTTCAAAGAGCTTTCAGTGTCCCCAAAACTGTAGTGTTGTATTAGCTAAAAAATGTCATGTTGAAAAACTAATCTGAACTAGAGTTGCACTAAATATTCTTCCATCTCTGCTTCGAGTTGGAGTAGGAAGTAGGCATTTCAGTGGGGATGAAATTTTAGTTCAAAAACATTGTGGCTGCGTGAATATTTAATTTTTCAATATCACTGCTTCCTAAATCATGTGTAATCCCAAACAGTCATGGACCACACACAATGCCACATGTCAATCAAATTTAACATTATGGTAGCATCAATGAGGGCAACATCCATGAATAAGCAAACTTTTTTACAAGATTTATTGAAAAAATACCAAAAAGGGAAGCAAATTTCAACAGTGCTGAACATGTTGCTGAAAAAGTGTGATTAGCTTCAGCTCAGGTCTAATATCCTCCTATATAGTCTTGATGCAAATTGTTAAAATGCTCAAGGAAAGATCTGTTCTTTGCTTTGGTGAAATGTACAACAAGAATCTTGCAAGCCCTCAATGTTTCACTGAGTCTCTTTTAGCCTATACAAAAGCAAGTGAGATAGCAAACAGTTTATGGGAATGGCAATCTAGCTCATACTATATATAGGTTCATTATTTCAAAGCAACACAAATGGTGTTATATTACTGGAGATTTTATGCTGTGCTCTGAGACCACCCATGAGAAACCATTTCCCAAGGTTTCACCCATGCGTCAATCTGAGGGGAAAGGGTGCTTGGGAGCTGAACAAAACGAAATTCAGGACAGCAACCAGCTAGTGTTCTCCCAGTTAACAAGAGGACATCCTTCGATGACTTTCTTAATAAGACCAACAACATAAATGTATAACATGCATTGGTTACAAGGCCACCATCAGCTTGGTCTGCTTGCTTTTAGCTGTGGCGTACATGATTAGCATCTATCTACCACAATCTACTGTGGTGGGTTTCACTCAAAGAATATGCAGGAAACAGGGTAGTTAACATGAAAATACTAGCAGCAAATGTGGAGAATGTATTCCGTGTGTAAAACCTGAAATTTTAGGATGCTTCTAGCTTGCAGGATGGCTGAATTAATAGCAGCCGATAGCACATGCCATGCAGAAAACGACAGTGGAGAAATAGTCTCTCTAAATTAGCATCTCATTTGAAAGCCTCTCTGTAATTGAACAAGCTAATTTTGTGTCATGAGCAGTTTACAGCCTAAGAAATGTGTATAAACACACATTATTTTGTAATATTATTTGCATTAAGTACATCATAAAGGAACATTTACACTATTACACAAAAGTGCAAAATCACAGCATTTTAATGTTCAGCATTCGCCCATTCAAAGGGCTTCAGATAATATTTAAATGTTTGTGAGTCCACAAGAGAACAGTTGGCATTGTACAACTGGAACTCCTTTACAACAAAATAAAATTCATGATCTCGTTTTGGCATTGAGTGATGGTTGCACAGATAGGAAACACACCATTTGCCTTACTAAAATGGCCTCTGAGATAGAACAAACTACAGATAACTGTTTCTAAACATGTTCAGGAGTATCATAGTATCAGGGCTGCCAAGCCCCCAGTTGGGGCAGGAGACCCCCCCAGGTTCAAATTCCCATTGCCTGCCATCACTCCAAACAGCAGCAGGAGAAAAATTTTAAAAATCATCAGCATCATGCAGTGGTTTGGATGTTGTTTTTTTGGGGGTGGCCATTTTAGTTAGGTTGGTCACTTTTAGGTTGGCAGGGTTGTATTTGGATGCAGATTGCAGGCTGGTGAGCACCAGCTGACACCCAGCTTTGGTGTCTAGGGGGTCTTGTGAGTACAGTCTTTGGGCCCTGCAGCCTGGAACAGGGAAAGCAGACTGCCCCCGGGAACACCCTGGATGGATCCTACCTTTGAGTCTCGCGGCTCGGGGGATGGAGTTCCAGGGTGATTGCCCTATTGCTTTGCTGGCCGGGCATGAGCCATATACGGGTGGCTCACACCTAGGGCAAGGTGGCTCACCCTATTTTTACATGGCATGGGAGGGGTCTTTTTGACCCCTGGCCATGACCATCCTGCAAAAGAGTTTCTGTCCTTGCTGTTTTTTCTTGCAGTTTTCCAGTTAATAATAAAAGTTAATAAAAGTGGCCCATTAGTTAACCCATCATCTGTGTCTGTCTCTTCTTCCGGCTTGGGGGGCAAAGCTTGATTTTATTGAACAGCCACAGTTGTAACAGGAATAGGGCAGGGGATGATGAGTTCTTTAAACTGTAGTTCTTTATAAGAAAATTAGAATATCTTGAACATGCAACAGAATAGACTTAAAGCTTGAATTCTAAGTTCTTTACTGTGAGAGATTTGTTTGTCTTGGAGATTCCTTACAGCAACAAACTTTCATTAAAATATCTCAGTTTTCTGGAAGTTAGAACTTTCTTACTGTATATCAATATTTCCCTTTTGAAATTATAACTTTCCCTTTGTACTCTTGAGGACTCTAAAACCGATTCGCTTTTCACTTCTCAAACCAGAAGTCCCTTCTGAGTTGAACCCTCTGTCTAACTGGGTAAGAAATATCCTCTTCCTAGGAGCAATATCCATTTTCTGTTTGGCTAGACTGACAGTTTTCCACTAACTATCCAACCTCTTCTGGCAAAGCTCAACCCCAGTTTTGTAGACAGTGAACAAACCAAGAATTCAGCTAGTGCTGACACTTAGACGTTAAGTTCTTTCTGAACTTTTCCTGAAATGTGCTGGTGTACAGTTAAGGCTAGGAGTTGTGTCCTTTCACTTCTCAAGTGACTTGTCTGTTTCCCTCAGACTGACACACACACACTTCTCCTGACTGGCAATTGTCAAGTCAAAATGCAAACAATGACTGACTGACTGACTCTCTGACAAGACTCACAAGATTTTATAAAACTCTCCTCAGCTGGCGCTGACCAATCAGAGAGAAGAGGGTGCAAGCAGGCAGCAGCCTGTCACTCAAACTGCTTTTCAGTGAGGCATTAACTCCTAATCTCCCAGTTTTCTGAGTCCAATGGACTAAGAGTCCTGGTTTTTGAGGTCAGTTCATCACAATAATCTATATTAAACTATTTAAATAGGAAATCCTCCGGTATATATAATTCTATTTTGGTCATGGACTCCCCTGAACATTCCAACACGCTCCAAAATCAGTTCGCTCTCTGATCTGTCATTCAGAGGGTCTCCCTATCCACTGGCTGCTTTGCCTGAGTCCTGCCTCCAACATTCTAAACAGTTTGCTGTTCCTCTCCCCCCCACAGCCAGTCAGAACACAAAGGTCATTTGCATATGTGGCCTGATTCGCCTTTGCCTCGGAACACAGAGGTCATTTGCATATGCTGCCTCGCTGGCCTTTCCCTCTAATATTCTAAACAGTTTGCTGTTGATGTTCTGAGGTTAAAATAAATTTCCCCTTAGTGTCTGTTGGGGGAAACTATGGTTGCAAATCTCCAGGTGAGGGCTAAAGATCACTCAGAATTACAACTGCTTACCAGATGGCAGAGATCAGTTCCTCTGGAGAAAATGGTGAGCTCTGAGCAGGAGCAGGAGAGAGAGCTGTGAGAGAGGTGAGTGGGTTTCTTTTACTTGCTTTCAGCTGAGAGAATTCAGCTAAGGATATTTTG